>NC_072820.1:18427500-18727500 GCF_027744805.1 Dunckerocampus dactyliophorus | reverse complement strand
GCTTCTGAAAATGCCCCAGCATACATGAAAGTTAGCACGGTCAGTAGTTTAGCATCAAAACAATGCAAGCAGTGAAAAAAAAAAAAGGTTCTCAGAGGCTGGCCTCTTTTTGTTTGATCCCACACATATCAAGACTTCTCATCAGCATTGCAGATATGTCTTGAGTGAGGTCCACATGCTAGAGCTGAGGGCGATTTCAGTGGGCCTTATGTAAATATTGATGTCTGGCTGGTTGGCTAACTCTTGGACAGCACTGTGGTGCCACTTTTTTCTTTTTAGACAACTTTGGCTTTTATTAGGCAGTCTGGGAGTTGTAATTGCTGACTTTATGCAGCTTAGATGTAAGCTACTTGCAAAAACCAGAGTTTTTTTACTGCCAGGACTGCTGAGCTTGGTAAAAATCTGATTCACTCTGAGCATGACAGGAAATTCTTGTAGTGTGGTGTGGAGGGATTTGACTAGAAACAGACATACTATCAAAAAGGACATGTGAAAGAATAAACACTCACAAGCCGTATCATTAGGTATATTTGCTCATTATAACAACATACAATTAAAGCGTTATAACAGATGCTGGGCCTCAATTAAACGCTGGTTGCCTTGTTTTTATCATTAAATATATGCTACACCTGAAATACTAAAAGAAAACATAAATGGTGGAAACTGATGTTAATGGTTGAATATAAAGAGCAAGTGCTAGTGTTTGCAGTAAAAAAAAAAGAAAATTAAAATAAAAAACGTAAATTTTAACTGTCCATCCATCCATCCATTTTCTATACCGCTTCTCCTCATTAGGGTCGCGGGGGCATGCTGGAGGCGACAGGCGGGGTACACCCTGGACTGGTCGCCAGTCAATCGCAGGGCACATACATGTATAGACAAACAACCATTCACACTCACATTCATACCTATGGACAATTTAGAGTCGCCAATTAACCTAACATGCATGTTTTTGGAGGTGGAAGGAAACCGGAGTACCCGGAGAAAACCCACAAACACACGGGCAGAACATGCAAACTCCACACAGAAAATGGATATAAAATACTGGACAGGTGAAGGTTTTCTGTAGGAGAATCAGGTATGAATTATTAATAAGGCTGACATACATAAGAATAAATGAGTACAAAAATGTGTTAAAAATGCAATACAAAATCAGGATGAACAGAGGTTGGTATAGCTTGCCATGATGAATTATTTACTTTAAATAGTGCAATCCAAACCTGCACTTTGCACCCTAAGGTGAGGGACATTATGCAAATTCCTCATCAAATGAATCAAGTCTTCAATTGACTCCACATTTTACCCACTATTTTTCTCACGGTAATAAGGGACACAGTGTGTTTTTTGTTCCACCGTCGTACTTTTATCTGGTTGCACATGCGCAAACAGGTGAAAAATTTATTTGCGATGTCTCATATTTTATTGAGACCATCAGCCTGGAGCCCTGAATATTTTATTATATTATAATATACGATATATAGTCCTACGAAGAACAAACAACCTCATCAAGGACAGCACACATCCACAACACTCATTATTCACACTCCTACCGTCACGCAGACGCTACAGGAGTTTGAAGTCCAGGACCACAAGACTGGAAAACAGCTTTTACCCACAGGCCATCAGACTTCTCAACAAAGCACTCACACACGCCGCGCGCAACACACGCACACACTCATAGCACTTTATTTTATTTATTGATTTATTTATTTGTATTAATATCTCTTCTGTTGTTGTTGCTTAATTTACTGGTATTTATGTTTCTGATGTTCTTATTCATTTTCTTCTGTTTTTCTTTCTTTCTTTTTTGGGAGAATGAACAGAACAAGAATTTCATTGTATAGCAGAACCACCAGTTTTACTGTGCATATGACAATAAAACTCTTGAATCTTGAATATTATGGTAATCAAATAACAATATTTTTGGGATAAAATGTCTGAATGCAATTGTAAAAAAAAATTAAAGAAAAAAAGGCCTCCCACTTAACATACGCCTTACCCCCCATAAATGCCTGCTACTCTCTGCAGTTGGGTCAATTAACACCCCTGACACTCTATTTGAAAATACTTTATTTTAACTGTATCATGTAGTCAAATAAGGTACCAGGAAGTGTAAATGGAAAACTATCCAACAAAATTCGCTCCTACCTCAGCGTGTAGCTCCGTGTACGTGTCGACCAGCGAGCGGCCCAGGATGGTGTGAATCTTTGGCATCTCAGAGCGTGGAACATGCTCAACAATCAGGCTCCACAGAGACAGACCCGGACAACCAATCGGGTTCCCGCAGGTAGACTGCATATGGGTGGCAGTCTGCGGGTAAGGACAATACAGTACAACAATAAATGCTTTATTGAAGCAACTAATGACATAATTTGTTGAAAAATTAAGCTTTATGGAAACTTGGAACATACTACTGTACATCTACTATTATAGCTTATTATAGATATATGTTGCTTAGGGCCCTCAGGTGTGCTCCTGGGCCCCTGTGAGGCCAGTGAAAAATAACATTGTTTAAATGTACATTGTATGGAAAAACCTAAGTGTAACATATTAGCAGCTGGCTGGATAGATGTGGTAAAGTGCACTGTGTGCATTCCAGGGGTTGGGCCGGATACAGTTTTGGTGTCCACCTTAAGCTGGCTCTGGAAATTACATTTTGATTTTGTACATTTAGCAAATTATGCCCATTCATTTAATTAGTATTGTTGGTCCTAAGTAACTGAAAGAGTGTTATATTGTTTTTGTATTAAACAAGTCTGGGTGTTTACAGTACATTGCTAAAAAACTGACAGGTAGACAGGTAATGCTAACGTTAGCAATCTAATGTAAGCTCACTGGCAAACAAAAACCGAATATGACGTTTGTGACGTGTTCAATGAGCATATTTAAGAATATACCTAGTAATTACATTTTTATTTTCCATACAACACTAAAGAAAGATTTAGCGAAAGAGAAGCTCACCTTCAGTCTTCACTTAGCACGACTCTGGTATCCACGGCTAACATCTCAGTTGCTAAGGAGGGGAACTATCGCGAGACTTCGCGTGGCTTACAATTCAGATCATTTAACTTGAATATTTTTGGACTTTTGACTAGTTTTGTTTCACGTCACCTTCTCGCGTCACTTTAATATGTCGTAATAAAATAAGTACAAATATGTGGATGAGAGTGTGACAGACGAGGCTGCACAAACGTATTTGTTCAAGTATGCAACTCAGTAATGGGCTACTTTAGAAATGGTAAATGTGGGGGAGGGACACAGTTGTACATATATTTATGCACCAGTGCCTCCACCCCTTCATTGCGTTTGTTCGCTGAAGTCCCAGTTACAAGATCTTGGAGAAAAGTCAAGACGTTTTTAGCTACAATGTGACAAATATTCCTGCCAACTTTCTGCACTAGTTTCTGTTCACTGAAGTTCAAAACCACCAGCACCATGGCGATGTTGCTCCTCTTCTTAGCGGTGGTCTTTTGCACTAAGGCCGCCTTTGGCTTCTCGGTGGGCGGCCAGCAGCAACAGAAGCAGCAGCAGCAGGAGGACAACACCTGTGAGGCCAACGGCAGCATCTACTACGTGGGAGAGTGGTACTTCCTGGACTCGGACCACTGCACCCAGTGCGAATGCACCCCCGGGGGCTCGGCGTGTGCCCGCACCGACTGCACCTCACTGCCGGCGGCATGCATCCATGTGAGCCACTACCCCACCGACTGCTGCCCTCGCTGCGAGAGGATCGGCTGCGAATACCGGGGGGTGGTCTACGAGCTGGGGGAGAACTTTCAGGTGAGAAGCAATGAACAAAGTATTAATAGCGACTTTTTCTAAATATAGAATAGTATATCTTTAAAGGGCCTCACACTCGCTAGACAGTTCATTAGGTACACCTGTACTTCAAAATGAAGAAGACATGCTTTGTGCTAAATCAACGACTATGCATCTCCTTTGGCATCCTTGTAGCTTTTTCTCATGCATTCCCATTTATGCAAGTGCGCAATGATTAAGGCGTGTTGTAGCGACCCCTTTTGGTGGGTAGGAATGAACAGTAACTGGACACTTCATTGGCTACACTTGCACTACACTCATTAAAAACTGTATCAAAATGATCTTTTATAACAAATGCATGGTGTTCATTTAAAAAAGTTGGGCGCCAGTGGCAGAGCTACGTGGGATGGCCAGTGGTGGCCGCCCCATGTCACTCTCTGGCCACCCCACTGGCCATCTAGACAATTCAGGTATCAACTTATTGCCACCCCTGTGTGAGTAATGGTCTCACCTTGGCCACCCCAATGAAAAACTTCTGGCTCAGCCACTGTTGGGCACAGCTAACATTTCTGCAGCAGATTCCTTAAAATAGCAGAGCCATTACCATTTCATATAATGGATCTTGGACTAGCATTTTTACAACAGACTTCACAAAACAGCAGAGCGCTCCTGTCATATACAGCAGTGGTCCCCGAACTATTCACTCTCTCGTACCCCTCCAGACATCTGACTGGAAGTAATGTACCTCCTACTCCTGCAGACTTAAAAAACAGAAACCACACAATGAAACATTTTGTATTTATTATTAAATATATATTATGACATTATATTAAAAAATCATGTGACTTATTTTTCAGCTGCACACACAGGCTACTAATTTAAAACGGAGAGGGTTTTAGAGATTGGCGATTGGCTGGCGACGCAGATTGAGATTAAGGATATGATTTTCTCAGACGCTGCACAGACAGACGTGTGCACTAAATCCCCAACTAACAAACACAATTGGTTCCAGACGACCGTTCTTAAGTTGAATTGTTCTTAAATCGAATTGTTCTTAAGTGGAAAAAATTAATATCACCAATTATATAGGTACTCCATTCAGGATTCAAGAGTTTTATTGTCATAAGCACAGTAAAACAGGTAGTTATACTATGCAATGAAATTCTTAATCTGTTCATCCTCCCAAAAAAGAAAACACAAGAAAAAGAATAAGAACATAACACATCAACTATGCGTTCCCTGACCGGGAATCAAACCCTTCTCATGACGGTAAGAGCACCAAACCCTAACCACTATACCACCAGGAATACACAACTACATCTTCATGTACGTGTACATTTATACATACAACGAACATTTTCTAAAAGAGGTAGTGTTCTGTGGGTGGTGTAGAATTAAGCAGGCCTATTAACTCTTCATAAACTTTAATCACACGCTATGTCCGGGTTAAAATGCTAAAATGTAGTTTCTATCCCAGGCGTCTGTTGGTCCCATTAGCAGTGTCACAGTGCCCTCTGCTGGTCAGGCACGTAGCAGATTAATTACGGATTTAAGGCAAAACACATGAAAATATAGACCAGTCGGCTTGTGTTCGTATCTCTGAATATTCGCACGTCGGATGTTCGTTAGTAGGGGACTTAGTGTATTTTCCATTCTTCCTTTCACCACGTCATTGTTCACAAATGTAATTGCTGTGCATAAATGCACATAGGTGAGGTTTAATAATGCTAGCTTTGTGCTGCTGTGCATTGTCGCTTGGTGCACAACCTCATGCTGTATATGCACATATGTCCATTTTACTCAGTAATAAGTCTCATATTTAATACATTTCTTTATTGATTTCTGTACGTTATGTGCCTTTGGTTTCATAATTTTTTCAAATTATTAAGTTTACGTGTATCATTCGTTGTGTTGTACTGATTATTTCCATGTTGTTGCAGACCAAAGCGCACCAAAAGAGCATAAGGATCACAGTTCACCACCTCTTACCAACGCTTATCATCACTTATACTCAATACACATACAAATACAAAACAACAGTCAAACCTGCCAGGAGAAGACACATGATTTTTTAAATATAATGTCATAATATATAATATATCAAAGATGTTTCATTGTGCGGTTTATGTTTTTTAAGTGTGTGTGTGCTGGGGCTACATGACTTCAAGTCAGATGTTTGAAGGGATACGTGACTGGGAAAAGTGTGGGATTTACTGCCCTATGGGATTTAAAAAAACAATCCCAAAGTATCAAACACAGACCTCATTTATTCATATGAGTTTTCTCTCTAGCCTACTGAATGTGAGCAGTGCACGTGTGACAGTGATGGCATCGCCCGGTGTTTGGTTGCCGACTGTGCCCCTCCCTCATGTGTCAACCCTGTGTACCAGCCTGGAAAGTGCTGCCCTGAGTGCAAGGAGGGTGAGTCCAAAAACATGTGGAATAACAACATACAATAGTCGGTGATGCAGCATCTGAGGGAACATCACTCATTTGACGTAATGACCTGTCCTCTTGCCCTCTCCAGGTCCAAACTGCTACGTGGACTCGTCTCACAGCCAGGTGATTCCTGCCGGGGAGCCCGTCTGGGTGGACTCCTGCACCAAGTGTCGTTGCCATGACGGCCAGGATGCCGGCTACTGGGAGGGAAACCGCTTGGCCACCTGCTCCCGCCTGAAAAACTGCACTCCTGAAACACAAAACTGATTGTGGTGTCTGCAGAGGAGCAGCTGGCGTGTTTGTTACATGACACAGTCCTCCATGTTGGATCAGCTGCATGCCATCCATCTTCACTAATAAGCTCAGTGCACCAAAATCCATCTGCTATCAACATTTTGGGGGATAGAACATAAACACAAACCACCGATGCTATTTTGCTACTACTCAATGTAGCATCCACTGAGTTGAACAATTTGATGCCCCATGGAGGCCCAAAACTGGATAAGATGTAATTGACCTGTCACAGGCTTATGCAGCACAGCTCTGATCCAATTTAGATTAGCAAATTGTTTAGCAAAGCAATAAACCCGTTGTTAAGCCAGCTAGGCGGTTCATGTTTTTGTGCTAATGTAGTGTCAACACATTTATAGGAATTTACTGTTTTTGCAGGTGTTTGATAAAGAAAGAAAAATCAATAGAGACTCACTTCCGTCATGAGTGCAAGTAAGTCGAAGTAAGTTTGTGCAACAAATCGATAAAGGCATTGAAATTAATGATGAAAAATAATCAGTGATTCATTTGATAGAATGTGTGCAGAAACACCAGCTCTTGTCATGTGCCACACTGGATGTGCTGTAAAATAATCAATGTAAAGCATCTTTGTAATATTCTCCACAGAATATCTAAAGTAAATGTCTTTCTAGCCCAGGGGTGGGCAAACTTTTTGACTCACGGGCCGCATTGAGTTAACAAAATTGGCCCGGGGGCCAGGCTATATATTTGATACAAGCACACTAGTTTAAGTTTATCATTCTAACAGTCAACCTGGAAATGTTTTTATCTGTAAAAGTGTCATACAATCTTCTATATGTGCTTGTCTCCCTTTTTTCAGCAGCACTTTAAACATCAGACCACATTAAATAAGAAAAAAAGCTCTTAATTTACCGGTCGATCTACGTTCCTATCCTCACCTATGATCATGAGCTTTAGGTAGTAACCGAAAGGACAAGACGGCGGGTACAAGGGGACGAAATTAGTTTTCTCCGTAGGGTGGCTAGGCTGGGCTCTTCCTTAGTAGAACCGCTCCTCCGCCGCATTGAGAAGAGCCAGATGAGGTGGCTTGGGCATCTGGTCAGGGTGCCTCCTGGACGCCTCCCTGGGGAGGTGTTCAGGGTACATCCGACTGGTAGGAGGCCTCAGGGAAGACCCAGGACACGTTAGAGAGACTGTGTCTCCAAACTGGCCTGGGAACGCCTCCGGATCTGCTTAGGCTGCTGCCCCCGCGACCCAACCTCAAAAAAGCGGAAGAAGATCGATGGATAATAAAAGTGAAAAATATCACTAAAAAATGAATGCAATGATAATAAAAATTAAATTATTGGTTTTTTGGCATGTTCCATAGTTAAAAAAAATAATGATTGATGCATTATTGATGCACAAGAAATTAAGGGGAAAAAAAGGTTAACAAAAGTGAAAAAGAATCCCTCAAAATTAATAGAACTTTTTTTTTAAATTGTGCCGTATTTCATGAAAATTAATGCATTATTCACAGAAATTAAGGGACATTTTTTTTGTAGAAATGTTAAAAGTCACACAAAAATTACTAGAAATTAATGCACACAATAATAACAATAAAATAATATATTAATAAAAAATGTTTTTGCATTAAACACCCCAAAATCTTAAAATCATAAACTTTTCAAGATGTTAATTACACTTGGAAAAAATTCAAGTTCAACATTCAACCTTTCATGTTTATATGTTTGGATGTACACATGAAACATTGATACAATTTTCTAACATATTAAAAATAAATAAATAAAACTTGATAGTTTTCAACGACCATATGGTCAACTCTGGTTAAAGCACAAAAAAAAGTTCAACAAAAAAAAGACTGTATCATCATCATCAAAACAATGTTTAACCAGCAGATTTATTGGTTGTATAGAAAAATTAGTTTTGATATGACATAATGCATTCGATATAAGATAAAATTTTTAACATTCAATGTACAAAACAACTTAGATTTACAGTATTGATGTTTTTTGTTTAAAAACAAAGTCCACACAGGCAAGAATGCCCGCCCGCTGTGTGCACGTGTATGGAGGAAGTAAACGCCCGATGTGTGCTTGACAACGGTGGCTTCAACAACAGAGCACTCCATTAGGAGTCCATTAGGATACATCAAGCACTCTTCACGGTGTCTCCTCACTTAAAGGAGATAAGTACAGTTCCTGTATAAAATGCACACTGGGGGCCTTTTCTACTCTAAAGTGTGTGTTTTTTTTTAACATGTCAGAACTTTTTCATGAAATCACATTAGGTGTGACTCATGTGATATGCAGTAAGCTTGATGAGGCAGGATTTAGTACGATTTTGTACAAAATGTGCAACAACACACTATTTTTGTTTTATGAACAGTCATGAAATAATGAAACGGTACTCCTAATCAAATAGCTCAACATGTTGTGAGTCTATGGCAGATGTGCCTGGTAAGTGCAGCCTTTTTAGTGCATCCATTTGTTTTTGGTGGTTTTGGGTCAGTAATTTACAAAAAAAAAATATTTTTGTACAATTTCTCACAAAATTCCTGTGAGATAATATTGATTGATGAAGCATTGAGTGAATAAAAAGGCAAAAAGTAACAAAGTATATTGGACATTAAGGGGAAACAGCTTTGTCGCTAGACAGGATTTTGCTACATTGGTCACATAATGAAAAAACTAAATTATCACTTTTTTTTTGCGAATTGCTCGATGAAAGCCTTGTAAGTTCACTTGATGACGATTTTATGAGTTATTTAACGTAACAAGGGCTTCGGTGTGTACTGTAAAAAACGTCTAAAGCTAAATGACTAATGAAAACACTGCACATATTTAACATGTATCTCTGAAAAATACAGAAAAATACCTACAAAAAACCCTCTTGATGTCAGTGTCACTCATCTTAATTAGCATTTTTTCCACCTGGGAAACGTTGCTGTCTGACGAAAACCTTGTAAATCACTTTTCAACATAATACAAAAAAAAAAAAACAACAAAAAACTACCATCTTGAATCCAGTGTCAGTCATCACAGGGTTTTCATGTTCAAGTTCTCATGCATGTATTCTTAAACGTATTTAGCTAAACAACCAATGAGAAGATGTTTTAACCCTGTCATAAGTCCACTTTATGACAATTTTACGACTCTTCCTCAGTTTTCCACTGCATCTACCGTTGAAGACGTCTAAAAAAGCTAAAAAAACAATGTAAAGTTACCCCTCGTTCATCGTGGTTAATTGATTCCAGACCCGACTGTGATAAGTGATTTCAGCAAAGTAGGATGTCTTGTTTATGAATGAAATATTTTCGTAGTTAGAGCTTAAATTACCTGTTTAGAAATGTCTAAATACAGTTTTTAACATTATTAGAGCCCTGTAGACATGAAATAACACCCCTATAGTTATCCTTACACTCACATTACCGAATAAGTAACTACGTGTGTTGTTGTGTAGTGGGCGGACAGGAAGTGACGTCAGGGGTTCAGAGTTCAGTTTCATCTTGGCGTGGGTTACGGCAACAGCAGCCCATGTTTTTATTTTTTATTATATAATTATTATACATTATATTTTTATTTATTGTTTATATTTATTATTTATTTATTGTTGTGATACAATTCAAACCTGCAACAAAAGCCTGTTGTTCCGGAGATCAAGTCTGGTGATCGTGTATCTCACCGAACAATACAGTAACATTACTGAACCATTGTGACCAATGAAGACTACTACATATCATTCAGAGCGTCTTTGAAAGCGTCTTCTGAATGCTTTACATTTACTTAAGATTTGCCAGATCAAAACACAATCCCTAGGTAAGTCTTCAAAACGTGATATTAGCATCCACTTTGCTACTCCAAATCACTACTTCCTGAATCTGCACTCTAAGCATCAGGTGAACTTCAGGTCTTTTAGCCATAAATCAGCTGCATCATTGTTTAAGGCCCGGGGTTCAATCCATCCATCCATTCTTTTTCTATGCCGCTTATCCTCATTAGGGTTGCAGGGTATGCTGGAGCCCATCCCAGCTGACCTTGGCGAGAGGTGGGGTACACCCTGGACTAGTTGCAGGGCACATATAGACAAACAACCATTCACACTCACATTCATACCTATGGACAATTTAGAGTCTCCAATTAACCTACCATGCATGTTTTTGGAATGTGGGAGGAAACCATAGTACCCGGAGAAAACCCACACATGCACGAGGAGAACATGCAAACTCCACACAGAGATGCCCAAGAGGAGATTCAAACCCAGATCTTTACAATCTCCTGACTGTCTGGCCAACATGCTAACCACTTGGCCCCTGTGTGGCCCGTGGGGTTCAAATCGTGTGAAAAAAGTAGCGGCTTATACAGTAGTCCAGAATTTACGGTAATTTAGGCAAAACATACATAAAATTTGCTTCAATATGCAAATGTTTTACTAATAATAGACAGTATTCAACTACGAAACAGCATGATTTATTAATTCATATATTTTTGAAAAACCATCGTAGAGTGAAGCTGCAAAATTCGACCGCGAAGTGGCAAGGGACAACTGTACATACGTTTTAACGGCATGTTTTAATGACAAGTATCTCCATTGACCACCAATCGAAAAACATACTTCCTCTTCAGACCACGCTTCCTTCATCTATTTTGTTTTGAAGACTCCATTGAATTATGTTGATCTGTATGTCAAATATCGACTCTTAAGTATCCCTTGGTGATAGGAAACCATTCCTACATGTGTGGACATGGACATCCCAAACAAATCCACTTAAGCATTTCAAACCATGAAACGTAAGACTTATTTACATCTTCTGCTGCAAAAGCTGTATAATAGTTGTTTTTGGTGCGTTTTTGCTGTAAAACACAAGTGTGATATACATGGTTATCATCAGACAGCATCCGTCTACCGCTTTTAGCATAGCAACATATTTTGTTCAGTTTCCAGCCATCCAAAGCTAGCATGTGGCAGCCGTAAGGGCTACCACACACTCTTGTCGATAAATTTAATAAGTTTATTACTCGACAACATTTTTATCGCCTCATAAACAAATTAAAATATAGACTAGAGGCGGGAGTTGATTGCAACACTAAACCCTGCAGCGGGACTACAGCAAAAGGGAGGGCAGAAAGGTAAATTGGACTCTGAAAAGGCAATCAAATGTGATAAAATGCAAAAAATAAAGAGGGAAGACAAGAGTGAGTGTGTGTGCTCCATAGAGGACCTTGAGGCAAAGATAAGTGTGACAAAGAGCTGGAGACAGTTTCCCTCAGAGGAAGCTGACAATACACAACTTTTCCTAGAATAAAAGCCCACAAATGAGAAACAAACATCTTAAAACGCGAGTTTTGGTTTTTGTCATTGAACTAATAGAAATAACTTTTCTTTGACACAGAAAACTACTCAAGGCATCGGCTCGGTATATAGGCGACAACAGTAACAGTGCCGGAACAGCAACAAAGGACAAGGTAGATGAATTATTAAAATATATGACATTGAACAGTACCTTGTTTCTGCAAAAAAACAACAATAAATGTCTAGCAAAAATAAAAACATGTCAGAAAGAATAGCGTATGATTGATAAGGCTCATTGTTTCTCATGTTGTGATGAAATAAGACTCCCATATTAAAACTGACAGCTGATGAAAATAAAATGTGAAACAGCCATCTCACTGTTTTCATTTCCTACAAACTGATATTTTTTGTGACGCCAGACAAGTAAGAGAAAGGAGAAAAATAAAATAAAATAAAATAAATAACGCAAAACGACAAAAGGCATAAAGAATTTGATTTGGCTGTATTATTTTGTCCGTAGAAGTAAAACGATAATAATAATTAAAAATTACATACAAACAAAAATGCAATGTGCCAATAAGTCAGAGAGAGAAGATAGTACAAAATAAAATAAACCAAAAATAAAGTTAAAAGGGTTAAAATCTAATTTTGAGCATCTTATTTTGTCTGTAGGAGTAAAAAAACTCCAAAACTAAATAAAACAGAAAATAAAATGAAGCCAATATAAGCCAGATAGCAAGAAAGTAATACAAATAAAATACGACAATTATAAAAAAAAAAAAAAAGGCTGACCTTTGCTGGCATTAAAAGAACATTTTTGGAGTATTAATATGTCTGTGGAGCCGCTTGGTAAAGCCCTTTGTGCCTCAAATAAAATTAAATAATATTAAATGCATGAAGCCAATGAGTCCAAGAGAAGAATAGCTTAAAAAACAGAATGATAAAGTAATTAACAAGATAACCTTCTTCTGTGCAACAACAGGCATTAAAAATAAACTGTATGACTATAATATTGGGAATATAAAGTATTATGACCCCTTTGTGCCTCACATAATGTCAAATAATAGGATTATTATAATACAAGCTCAGTAACTGCACAGTTACCACTCACATTATCAGAACAAATGCGGAATTGATCAAGTTAATCTCAAATGATTCACTTCCAAAGCAAGTAGCAACTTTTTTTCCCCCACAGCTTCACCGCGTATATTCATGTTGCAAAACTCCAATAGTTCCATTATGTCACCAGTGTGGCCTCGTGTGGGAGACGCAGGCACCATACATTCATTCATTAACGCCAGCAGCGTCGATTTTGGAGTATTTCGGGGGCAAAAAAGGTGACTCCCGCAGGACAATGTACATATGTGAGTGTGATAAAGAGTCGACTGATATGCACGCCATTGCTATGATATGCTCATGATTCCATTAGCAGCCATGGGCTGTCGTCAGGGTGTGTCAAAGGGAAAACCATTTGTTACCTTCTTGATATATCACTTAATAGCATCCCAGCTTCAATTACATCTTCTGGGCGATCCCTCATGATGATGTCCATGGTTTTTGGATATATAACAGAAAATCCATGTGAAGTTGAGGTTTTTGATCCCCTACTGCCATTTTATGAATTCCGGAATTGCTGTGGTCCTCATTCCCTTCAATGGTTTCATTGAATCTCCAAGCTTCAGCTCAA
Source organism: Dunckerocampus dactyliophorus (assembly GCF_027744805.1). Classification (NCBI taxonomy): domain Eukaryota; kingdom Metazoa; phylum Chordata; class Actinopteri; order Syngnathiformes; family Syngnathidae; genus Dunckerocampus; species Dunckerocampus dactyliophorus. The sequence goes on along the minus strand of NC_072820.1, from coordinate 18,714,071 downwards.
TGCCTGTGAACCAGTGGGTGTCTTCCATTTGAAAACTGCTAGTTTGATCCCAACTGTTGCCAAAAGTCTTCAAATCCAGAAGGTACAAGAACGCGTCCTGACCATAGTGTGCTTGAGAATTCCTGACTTCCTTCATCAATCTCCGCTCGCCCAGCTCTCCTAGCCCCGGAAAGGCCTGGGGGGAGGTTTGCCAATCTCCACCGAGATGTTGGTGTACAGCGGGTACCTCTTGGTCTGAACCAGTCTGTAGGTGAGAGAACTGATGCCGTCCTTCTTCATGGTGTTCTTGGTGTTCTGGATTTTATTGAACCTGGAGACAAAACAAGAAGAACAAGGTCAACAACAAAGGATAGAGCCAAACCTTGGTTTTCATATGCCGCTGTCAGAAATATTCAAAATTTTGCCTTGGTTTTCGTTCAATATTGCACTTAATGTTTGCCGAGTAATGTGTTATTCTGCAAAATCCAGTGTCCAAACACAGCACCCTATGCATTGCTGACTGACTGTCCATGTATTTTTACCTCCGCCAAGCGCAGCGCAAAGCAAAAGCGCAGCACGGAGGTTATGTTTTTGCCGGCGTTTGTCTGTTTGTTTGTCTTCAAAATAACTTGAAAATCTGAATGGATTTGGATGAAATTTTCAGGAATTGCCGGAAATGGGATACGGAAGAACTGATTACATTTTAGATGTGATCAGGTCACCGTCTGGATACAGGAATTTTAAAAAAGGATTCTTTAACATTGCAAGATAGGACTATTTTCAGCATTTGTGCATATAACGCCACAAAAAATGGTCAGAGCACTTGAAAAAAAATACAGAATAAAGGTTTCCAACAGGTTCTCCAAAATATCAAAGACTGATCCAAAAAATGTACAATTATTATTATTTTGGCACTTGGCGGAGGTCTGAGCTCTCCAAGTGCTTCTCTAGCTTATTGAGTGCGACTGCTAAATAACCCACCATGGGGCCAAAGAAAGTTGCAAGTACCAGCAATTTGATAAAGACGACAAAAAACTGTATTGAATTCGAATTAAGATTTACATTATTTTCAGTGGGAAAAATGAATGAATTAATTCAGAATGAATTAATGACGAAAAACAGAGGTTCCACTGTGTTCGGTTGCAACCACCAGACACGCTGTATTGGTGTCAACTAGCTTGCTGCCTATAGAAGCACATCAGCAGCTATGGGAAGTTGAGCTACATACAAGACATAGCACACAACTGGCATGAAAACAGGAGTTCAGAACATTTAAAGAGAGACGATCCCATCCAATTAACCCTCAAAACATTCTGAGTCTCAATATATCACTCAGTTTTAAGGCTTTCTGTGTGAAACTTGACTAAGATTTGTTTATCATCATTATCTTTCAAATGTCATGCTCCCTTCTATTGCAAGGTGTAGGAGATTTGCATATCTGCCTACACTCTTTATCCTCGAGGCTGATTTGACCGACTCCCATTGTAGCCACATATCAATTCTGACATATTAGAATGCTTTTTCTAATTAATACTTGCCTCTACCTACAAAATAAAGGGAAAACTGGTTTTTGGTGTGGTGATCCTCTACCCTGTTTGGAAAATATTACATATTCACATTTTTTTCCCATTGAAAAAAGTCATAGGTTCTTATAAAACAAGTCATTAAAAACAGAGAATATTAAGTAAATTAAAAAGATCATATCTATGGTTTGGTATGAAGTTGTAGAAAAGGTGAAAGCGGAAAAAAAATATTTGAATTACACATTTATGAGAGGGACCGTTTTGAGACCAAGATTAAAAAGTAACTTAAACGTGCCTCAAAATGAAACTTAAAGATTACATTTAAAAATCATTGAACTGATTAGTTTTCCCAACAAGAATAACAATCCGTTTGCAGCGAACATATACAAGTAACAATAATAAGTCCCCACCAAGAGATGGCGCTAAGGCTAAAGCATTGCAACACAGTGGACAGACAGCAAAGATCCATCACAAGTTTGTCAATTTATGTTGCACCGTCTTCTGGCTGTGCTTCAACAGTTGCATCAGAAGTCCTCCTAACATGGGAAATGGCTGGAAATGTAAGCGCTGAAGAGGGGAAATAAGTGGAACAATGCATCAGCCTGCTGCACACAGCTGCTGCAGCTGATGCAACCTCGTCCAGTCGCAGTAGAAATGAGGCCGCTGTGCTGGTTTTTGCTTTTTTTTTTTTTTGGACGGCTAGATAATCTTCCCGGGAACAATCCATTACATTTTAGACATGATCTCCTGTGTATTCAGCATCCGCTTGTGCAGACAAATTATGTGATTGTTAAGTTACTAACAATGGTAGAAGTACACTTGCACTAATGAAGCAGATTGATTGTTTTTATAATGTTTTGTGGTCTGCTAGATAATTAACTAAAGTACAATCCATCCCATTTTGAAAAATGTCTTAAAAAATGACTTAATTGATGTTACACTTATTGTTTTCCTCGCAGTTTTTTGCTGAAATGAGTCGTCTTAGCTATTTTTTATTTTGGTTTGTTTGTTTGCTAAATTGTTAGCCATTTTTGTTAGCTAATTATTGAACCAAGTTTAATGTTACCCTGTTTTCATCTTTGTTTTATTTAGTTAGTGGGATTACTGAAAAACAACATATCTCATGTCTCACTAAACTTATCATCACCATTTTGTTTAGACAATAAGGTTATGCAAAAACTATGCAACTAAATTTTCATTAAACTTTTATCATTGCGATATTTGACGGGTATCAGTATTATGTACGCAAAAATGACAGTCTCGAGTTTCCCTAAAGTTGTTTTCATCGTCTTTGTTAGCTAGCTTTTCTTCGCCACTTTTTCTGTTGGTTGTTAGTTTTTCACTAAACCGTTTTTCATATTTTTTTGGTTGGCAAGTTATCAGTATTAATGATGTGAAGCAGATAATTACCAAACAAATTTCCGTCATGGGCATGGCCCAAGCAAAACCCCAGTAACTATTGGTCTTAAAGACGAGGCCTCCAGGATTTTCACTTTTAACATGGGACAGTGTGGGCCACTGAGACCGGTTATGAAAAGGAAGCACGCTGTCGGCCATTTCTTCCTTGAACAGTCGTGACACATTGAGATAAAAATAGAATTATCTGAAAGGATTGACACTTCCATCAGGAAAGGGAGGGGAAGGAAAAAAAGGAGGCGACGAGGGGAGAGGGAGGAGACAATGTAAATGACAGGACAGAAAAATGGAGGATGGGTGAACCCGCAGATAAAATTATATTTGAGGAGGAAAAGAGGAAAATTGAGGAAAAAAAGAATGACAGATGGAGGGAGGAAGATACGTTGATATTAAAAAAAATGTGGAGGATCTTCAGATAAGCCTGTCATGGAGCGTAGATTAAAAAGCCATAGACTAATCCCAGCGTACATATAGACAATATTACATGCACTCAATTGCATGCCATGAAGTCATTCTTATAGAAGCTTATTTCAATTTGATGTGCTTCCAAGACCCGCATAGACACGCTCACTAGACACTTCATTAGGTACACGTGCACTATTATAAACATGCTCACTGGACACTTCATTAGAAACACCTGCACTATCATAGACACATCCACTGGACACTTCATTAGGTACACCTAATGAGCCCTAATACAAGATCAAGACAATGAATGATCAGTACCGAGTACAACTGATTATTAATAACAATATGTATATTAGTGTGGTTGTACTTCTCATTAGATTGTGTGCATTCTAATTATCCTGATGTGTGCTGGGTTAACTGTTAACTGGGTTAATTGTTTGACTAAAAAAAGAAAATCCACACACAAACACGCTTGAGCCTGATAGCGTATACATGCAATATTGAACATGCCTGTGTGAGTAATTCATGCTAGTGCGATGAATGTGCCTCGTTTCTCGATCTGCCATCTCATTGCTATGCCTCGCCATGGCCCACGGCCTAAGAGAATGGACTCCTGTTTGACTTGAATGTGTGTGTGTGTGTGTGTGTGTGTGTGTGTGTGAGAGAGAGCAGATAAGGCACACTTATTGAAGAGTCAAGGCAACACTTCCCTGTGTCAACGCTGGACATAAGCACAGCAAGCCTGGATAAACTCTTCCTATTAATGTGAAAAAGTCTGCCTGGAGACAGACAGGTGTCAAGTTTATCTGTGTAATCTACTGACACACCTTTGTGTGTAAAGACAAACAGAAACAACAACTATGAAAAAAGGCCTTTTGTGAAGATAAATTGATTCTGTGGGTTGGATCCATATCAGCATGTGGGACTTCTACTAGTGTAAAGCGTAGAAGTAAATGCCTTTAAAAGTGGCATCTCAACATTGTTACTTTGTTACTTGAGGTGACCTTCAATTCTGTTTGTTTATCTGTTGTTGGCCACGTTGCAACACATTGTCTTAACATAACGTGGATGTATCTCAACCAAACAATAATGAGACATTGATACTGATTTATTTATATTATACAAACAAGCGTTGTCTATTTTTATTGATGTAAGGCAGGGGTGCCCAAACTTTTTCCACAGAGGGCCACATACTGCGATTGGCTGGCGACCAGTCCAGGGTGTACCCCACCTGTCGCCCGAAGTCAGCTGGGCTAGGCTCCAGCATGCCCCTGCGACCTTAGAGAGGAGAAGCGGTATAGAAAATGGATGGATGGATGGGCCACATACTGAAAAATGAAAGCATGCAAGGGCCACTTGGATATTTTGTAAACCAACACATTTAGATAATTTTTTTCTTTAAAATTTCAACTTTGTGCTACTAAAATTATAATTTTTTTCCTTGTTATATTATGAATTTATTCTCGTAAAATTATGACTTTTTCTTATTAGATTACAATTTTTTCTGTTAATATTAGAGATGTCGGTGGGCCGATATTAATGGCCCGCTATTGGCATAAAATGTAACATCAGTTACCATAATATCAGTATCTGAATTGTCCCTATAATGAAGTCCAATAATAAACATAATGCTACAGTATATATAGGCCTATGGGCTCACGTATTTTCCGGCACGCAAATGACGTCATCAAACCGCCAAGTGTGTAAACAATCGTGGGTGGTTGTAGCAAACTAGCACGCGCCTTCCATTCCATCCATCCATTTCTATGCCGCTTATCCTTACTAGTAGGAATGTTACAATTCCTGGAAGTAAGCGACGGTAAAATCTGACACTGTGTGTTAGGAGAGTCGGTGAAAATGCTGCTTTTTCATATGATATCGGGTGTATTTTCATTCATATACATGTTTGTTAGGTAGGTTACATCCTCCTCTTCAATTTTGTGTTGGACCACCTCGACTCATACGACGACTTTGAATGTTAAGCCCAACTTTAAGCCTTTCAAACTCATGGATCTGAGCTTCAGGACAAGATAAAAGGTATGTAGGATATAAATTCACCTAAATATCTACAGATGAAATTTCATTAAAATCTGAGCGTGTTAGGCCTACATAAAAATTATGACACTTGATTGTAAAATGTAAATGAAAATGTTAAATGTAAATGTCACAATCTAAGCCTAAAAAAAAGTATTTCTCAGATGTTGTACAATGTTGAGAAGCTAACTGCTGATGTTACACATTTCTGTATCGGTTGATATTGGCATCAGAAATTTAGAGTTGGATAATATCGGCTTTTTGACTTCATACATTTATAAATAAATTTGTACATTTTTGCTGCTGCTGTTAGGTTTTTTAAATTTTTCTTGTTAAATTATATTTTTAGAATGTGCCGTGAGCCAATAAAAAAACAGCCACGGGCCACAAATGGCCGCCGGGCTGCACTTTAGACACCTGATGTAAGGTAACCATCAGAGCCCTGAAAGGCACTGCTGAATACAATTCTTATCATTAAAACTACCAGTTAGAGTGACATTTTCATCAAGAGTATAGTAAAAAAACAAGTTTATTTTTGAACAAATTATTATTTAATTATTTTTTAACAACGGCTTCACAAATTTTTTTAATCCTTATAATTAAAAAAAAAAAACATTTGTCCAAACTTTGATTTTTTTTATTTATTTTTTTTTACTTACACATATCTTTTCAAAGTAAATGAGAAAAACTACTGAAATCAAGAAATGACTCATGGCAAAACAGAAATGCGGTAGTGGTTGATCTCACCGCCATATCGTGACTTTGGGAACAGTCACGTCAAGAATGATGTCTTCAATGAGGGTAAAAGCAACCTTAATGTTCAATTATCGTTTTCATTCATCATTTATATGTATTTGTACGCACTTGGAATTGTCAAACTATAATTGTAAAATTATAAAAATGAATTTTGTGTTAACATTTTTGGCTTTCTGGAACGGATTAATTGGACTTACATTATTTCTTATAGGAAAAATGTATTTGGTGAGCGCCTGCTTCCGCTAGAGTCTGACCTTCTGGAGCAAATTAATGATGCTAATAAGGTTCTACTGTATTTCATTCGAAAACAAGAGTGCTCCCTTTTATGGAGATAAAGTGTACTGCAGCTACAAATCTTCATAAAATCTTAATTTTTAAAAGAATGTGACAATTGAATATCTATCTACTCCAACGTAAGGGAGTTTAATTTAATCGATTATCATAGTGTGACCTGTGAACTGAAATATATTGGTTTTATGATTACATACACTAGCGGGCAAAAGTTTTGGAACGCTCCAATTTCTCTGGAGGAAAAAACAGATAAGATGGTCTGTTTCTCTTCCATTGTTAAAGGGAACCTAGTATACAAATTTTTGGGCCTTTGTATTGAGTTCTGGACTCCTATAGAGCAGCTACACATGATAACCCGTATAGAAAGCTTTCTAGATCTTCCAGACTCTGTACCTCTTTCTGTAGTGTTTCCTGCCTCCCGCCCAAACGGTCTGTGTAATTTACTCCACCCCTGGCCTTTCCTCCAGGTACGCCTCCCGCCAAGCCCACTCCGCTGTAAATGGTCACACTCCCAAGCGCTCCAGAGGACTTCCGGACAGCTGCCGAACCCCAACTCCAACAACACTGCCTGATGCTTGCCTCTTTACGCACACCCGAACAAAAATTTCTTGAGAGCCATACGCTAACATGGTAAACAGAGCAGAGCGAAGCAGAGCGGGAGGAGGGTAGGCCTACAGCATTTGCCCATATAAGGAAGTCCGGGGTTGCACTGAGGTCAAATGAACTCTGTGTTAAAAAAAACTCTGTAAAACACAGCGTGCAGAGCCGTCCAAAACTGCTTTCAGGGCTCACTTCCAAATGCGCAAACCTCATCATTTGTTCCATTTCAAGCTATTCATTGGACTTGAACGACTTGAATTTCAATAAATAACTGGAAAACTTGGGGTGCTCTAAAACTTTTGACCTGGAGTGTATAAACGTACCTAAAACCTAAAAAAGGGCGATCTTCCTGTGATGTTAATTTAAGATACCCCTCCTCAGTTCAGAAGAGCTAACGTTGCCTTGGCAACCAAGAAATTCTTTATCTTATTGCCTCATTTCCCTGCATGCCTTTCTTTAATTCCAAATATCTTGACAGAGGATTTAAAGTTCCCAAGGAGAAACATTTACAAAGCCACTTTCAGGATTTAAGAAAAAAAAAAGTAATTTTGATTGCTTGTGAAGTGAAGACTGCCAAAGAGATGTCTTGTTCTCCTGTTCACAACCTATTTAAGTCCCACTTCTCCTGAAAAACTATTCTCTAGGCTAAAACATATCCGGGGCGTTCTAATGAGCGTCCAGAAGGAGCAAAAAAAAAAAAGTTTGCTCCAATTAAAAGACACTATTTTCTGTCCCTCACTAGGCGATGAATAATGTATGGACCTCCAAATAAATGGCGTCCCTGTTGGTGGCGCGTCTTTGTGCAGGAAGCATGCGGTGCTGAGAGGAATCCAGCATGTTCATCCAGTCATTCAGTGGCTCATTTATTGATTTGGATGAAGACGAGCAGACGAGATGCTGCCATTTTCTAGCGGTGTTGTTTTGACAGGCAATTACAGAGGACACACACTTAAAACAATGATGGATGACATGCTTGTTTTACACATCATTAAGACTGTTTGTTTGCAAGATAAAACGTTTCATCAAATCCCGCAAGACACCAGCTCAGTGAGGATTGCATGATTCATTTATAAATTCTGGACATTTGTTTTGCTTTTTTGACATCATGCGAAACATCTTTTTAAGGTTTTACTTCTTCTGCTTTTTGCTTTACTGTGGCTAAATTCTTTTTACACTTTTTACACTTTTACATGTGATCGTCTCCTTTTGCCCTTATTAGGTGTGTGTTTTTTTTTACATCATCGCATACATGAGATGTCTTATTGTTATGCTGTTATTTATGTCTTACAGTGGTTAATTTCTAGGGATGTCTAGGGATGATAATCTCGGCTGACTGATGTTAATTGCCAATAATGGCATAAAAATGAGATCTCTTCTCATATTGGTATTGGCTTTTCTACCAGCAATGATATCAGTGATGACATGCTCCACACAGCAACAAGTATATATACTGTATGTTCAACTGAGGGTGTTTTTTTTTTTATAACTTTTTTTGCAACACAGATAGAAATATGTATATCTACAAGAGAGGAGATAAAGTGGCTTCTTGGAACTATAGCACTTCCAACAACGCACAATAAGGTGTGATATAGAACACAGCACTTACATTACGTATCCAAAACTGGAGTAGGCGGTTTTAATCTTCTTTTGGGGAGTCAAACTAGATACTAACTTTAGAGCCCTAATGATTCTGTCAGAGAAGAGGAGGCAACGTCGGTCATGGTGCTTTCAATATTGCCTGGCATGGGTTTGGGTGGTGGTGGGCTGTGTGTGTGTGGGGGGGCTCTTAGAGGAGAATAAACAGTGATAATCCACATTTAAGCAGCTTAATGTGAGGTGCTATACTCCTGGTGATTAATGTGTCTCCAAGGGCTCATCCCGCCATATTGGGCCTCATTCATCACACCAGCAAATAACTCATTTATACAGGAAGAGCTTTTATACTTCTGTCTGTAAAAGCACTTTATAAGCGGCGCTTGCCAAAAGCGCAACTTAAAACACCCCCTGGGCGGGCTCTATCTCCGTGAAGCCATTTTTATTTTATTAAAAACATTTCTTTTCCTGGGCACCTTTCACATTTTCTAATATGACAGCGAGACTGAAGGACACAGAGAAGGTTATTTCCTTTAAATATCTATAAACTCAAATTATGTTTCTACATCTGCAGTATAGATCACCATAATAAAATGGATTGCACTACTTGTCTGCAACCAGCAGAGGTGCTATTCTCATCTTTCTTGCTGGCTAAAGAAGCACAACAGGATGTCATTACATCTTCCTCGGGCAGTGCTTCTCAGGCCCTGTCCACACAGGAATGCAGTTTTTTTGGAGGGTTGAAAAAAAAAAGCCTTTTATGCTGCTGATTGCGGTACCGATCATCCAGGACTGAAATTGTCCGATATTGTCCGTTCAAATGGATTAGTTACGGTAATTTCTGGTGAATAAGCCGCACCCACTAAATTTAGAGAGAAAAACAGATTTGTACATATATAAGCCGCACCAGGCTATAAGCTGCAGGTGTCCACGTCATACAAAGGGATATTTAGTGCACGGAAATACATTACACAGAAAGAAAAAATGCTTTTTTTGTAAACAGTACATGCCAAACAGTGGTGCAATGCAGCTATTTAAATAGTGCTGAAGAGTGCATGTAACATAGATAACAGTAGCCTACCAGAAAAGTCATTCATCGCCATCCTCTTGGGAACTAAAACCACAAAGGTCTTCCTCTTCCGTGTCAGAATTGAAAAGTGTCATAATTCCTTTGTCACACACGTCGTCCGTAGTCCAGCCTTTGGACACTTGTTGATGACAGTGTTTTTTTGACACTGCTCAACGCTGTAAGGATCCAACGACAGACTTGTGCAAAAGTTGCTCTTCGCATGCAGTTGTCTGTTCTGTGTGTAGTTACCCTGTCTTCAAGCACGTTTTCTAGTTCAGGCCATCCGCTTGTGTTACCTCTGAAAGCATTTATTGTCTTTTCGCTTTGCATCAGCTTTTTGCATTGCCGTCTCCAACGTCTCACCGTACATTCATTGATGATAAGCTTACGTGAAGTAGCCATGTTTCCTTGTCTTCACAGCCAAATCGATTGTCTTTCACTTGAAGCAGCATCATATCCATTTCTTCGTGTGTTTTCTACGATGGAAGATTGTGACTACCGGGTTGTCACTGCGCATGTGGAGAATGTGTCTACATCCGGGCGAGCCTTTGTGATAAAGAGCGCATGTGCACAATGTGTCTACTGTATATTCTGGTACAGTACAGAACAACGAACAAGAACAAGAACAACGCGTCTAAGATGTGTCCAGACATGTCCAGTTCGTCTGAGTAAATATAGAGCCACAACAGTCCTGACTGGCTAAGGGGGAACCCGCCCATTGTTTTCTGCGTTCTGATTGGCTGTAGATCATTGTAAATCAACCTCCTTCGTGCAAGACTGCCTGTTTCCTGTTGTATGATTGCTAGCTGCTAGCAAACATACTTGCTGAATGAAGGCAGAAGTTATGCCACTATGGTGGCTATGGTTTAAGTTTGCATATGAATTTAATACCAAATTGAAAGGGAAAGTTTCACAGTCATGATAAAGCAGTATCCCAAGTACAAAAACACATTTATACAAAAATACATTGATAAAGCCTCATTTTCGGGGAGAATCCCCACTCACAATGACACCAATATAAATTAAATCTTCAAGATGAAACACTCTTAATGCCCCAAATAATCATCAAACGTACGTATTTGTTCATATGATGCACACAGAGCAATAAACTGCATGCTCTGTCTCCTTTCTGCTCCGTTCTCCTTGCGCTGTGAGGTGTTCAGGCACACTCGTAATTATGAGTGTTAATTCGTATTTGTTTTTCATTTTTATTCATGTACTCCCTATGACAATTGGTGTACCCCCAGGTGTACATGTACCCCACTTTGGGAACCTAGGATCTAGAGCTAAGGCACAGCTACAGGGTATGCTAAAGTTAGCAAGGTGTGTTTATTTGTAATTCCAAGTTTCCCCGCTGTGGGATAAATAAAGTACAAATACAAATATTTTAATTCAAAGACGAATCTGGAGACCAATGAGTACCGTAAAGCACCGTGTATAAACCACACTTTTTTTCCACTGGTAAGAAGCAAAAAATCGGGGTGCGGTTTATACACGATGACAGGTCTGTGACCAGACGCAGAAATTGACGAGAAGCCCATTTTAGAATAGCCGTCTGTGGGTCAGACAGTTGCTTTGACTTTAACGCCCTCTGCTGTACAGTTGCTGAAAATGCTTGTGTATGCAACTAACTTATCTGACGGCTGTCTGTATTTTCACACAGTGAAACCATCTCTATATACACTGAAGCTAACCTAAGCTTCCATTAAAACATTGCAGATGTAAAATACAATACAACGTTGGAGTTTATTCAAATTCACACTGAAGCAATGCAATAAAATAATAATAGAGAAAAAGAGAAGCAGTGAAAGATAAGATATCAAAACATCTCTGAAAATTGCAAATTTATTTATTTTTGATTTATTATTATTATTATTATTATTATTAATCTGTGCTTAGCCATAATATTAAAGATCTATTGCCGAAGTTCAGATTTCTCCTTTATTGTTCTTTTTGAAATTGCTTAGTACCTTTACGCATGTTGATTTGAGATGAAAGAGTTGGCAAGCATTTATGAACTAAAATTGTTTTTTTTTCCCCGCCGTGAGCCTGAAAATGGGGGTGCGGTTAATACACGGGTACGGTTTATACACGGTGCTTTTCGGTAATTGTTGCACTATACTGTACTATTGAGTATTCCCACAGTGGGGTATGCGTACCCCTAGGGCTACACAGATTGTCGTAGGGGGTATGTGAATAAAAATTAAAAACGGCTTGACTACATTAGCGCCGAACAGGACGGGACAGGAGCAGGATCAATAGACTGATCAGGGGAGCGAGCTCTGTCCTGAATGGTCCTCTGGACTCCGTGGAGGAAGTGGGGGAGAGAAGGATGTTGGCTAAGCTGACGTCCATCATGGACAACACCTCTCACCCGCTACATGACACTGTTGTTTCCCTTAGCAGCTCCTTCAGCAGCAGACTGTTACACCCACGGTGTAAGAAGGAGAGGTTCCGCAGGTCCTTCATACCGACCGCTGTCAGGCTCTACAGCACCTGCACCACCTGAACCATGTTGTAGTCAATATGCATTCTTTACACTGTACTCTTTACTTGCGTATCTTGCTTGCTGCTGTAACAAGTGAATTTCCCCGCTGTGGGATAAATAAAGTACAATACAATACAATACGAACTCTGAGATTTACATAATGCACTCAAACGCCTCATGTGAACAGCCACAGCTTAGGTAGTACAGTGCAGAAGAAGGTTGACAGCACGTTCACTGTTCTGTGTACGTTAGATGAACAGACAAGTAAGTTTGATGAGGATGTTGTGCATTAAAAGTCTTTAATCTTGGAGATTTTTCAAGATCATTTATAATGTGTGCTAAATGAGATCTGGTCTTCTGGTGCTGTGACTAATTAGTGTGTTTTCTGTGTTGTATGAGCCCGTCATTTGTTTGTTGACTGGATGCACTGACTATGTTAAAAAGCCCCCAATTTTGCAAGTGCAGGTAAATTTATGCTTTCTCGAAGAACCTCGTCCTTGTTCACAAATGTTAATGCTGTGCGTAAATGCACAGAGGTGAGGTTCAGTAATGTTAGCGCTGGGCTCCTGTGCATTTTTGCGGAGTGCGTAATCACAGGCTGTATGTGCTCATACGTCCATTTGGCTCAGTAATAAGCCTCGCATTTAATTAACTGATTAATTGATTTCTGTACTTTATGTGGCTTTGTTTTCATAATTATTTATAATTATTATATTTACGTGTAACATTGATTGCATTTTACTGATTATTTGCATGTTATTGCAGACCAAAACACAGCTAAGAAGATCACAGTTTACCACATCTCACCACAGCTACTTATAAATAAATCCGTCAAACAGAAGACAATCATACCCTTCTCAAACCCTCTCCATTTAAAATTAGTAGGCTATGTGTGCAGTTGAAAAATAGAACATGGGATGTTCTTATATCATGTCATAATATATCATATATTTAATAATATGTCAAAGATGTTGCATTTAGGGGTGTAACGATTCATCTACTACACCGATGTATTGATTTATATTCCTATGATTCAACTACATTGATCTGTGTTTGACAAGTTGTCATTCTGGATGACATATGTCGATCTAACATTGTTTCAAAGGTAATCATTCGATTGCATTGATACTAGGAAATAAAGCAATGGATTTAAGCACGGCAGGCTTTATTTGGATGTGTGTGTGTTTTTTACCATTTTTAATAATAAAGACGTTAAACATTACTCGATTCAGTGTGCCTATCTGTGACATCATTGACACGCGTCAGCAGACAAAAAAACATAGCATGGCGGATGGCATGGCGAGCAAGAAATAATTAAGCCACCGTTGCGGTCCAGTGTGTAAACACTTTGGCTTTTGGGGAGGGAGAAGGAGATGTTCTAAATAAGTTGCTCGCTGTTTGTAGGATATGCAAAGGTCAAGTAAAATACCACGGCAACACGACAAATCGCTCCAACCATCTATCTACCTAGGCGCCATGGGATTTCACACAACGCTGACCGTCCGCACCTCATGCAGTAGCAAGTAGCAGGTAAACCTACTGTTAATTCCACCTGAGGAGATGTTGGTTGCTCTTTATTTTTTATATTAATGTTGTATTTGTATTATTTTTATGTTGGGAAAAACAACAGCAGAAGTAGCAGGTAAACCTACTTTTGAAATGTTGGTTGCACTTACTGTACTTTTATTGAAAATTTATTGAGTTTTGAAAAAGAGCAGAAAAGTTTAACCTTCTGTTAATTTGACCTGAAGTGTCGGTTGCACTTTATTCAAATAAAATGTGAATGCATTCGCCATTAATTGTTGTTTAAATCCATAATTAATTTATACCTGATTCCCTTACAAAAAACAACTCACCTGCACTGTCCGGCATCCAGTATTTATTTCACAGTCACACTGGTTGAATTTTTGACTAAAAAGTTACTGAATTGATTTAAAGTTACTGAATCCTTTCGGATCATATCATTCTAAATGAACCAATATCGTCCATGAATCATGAATCAAATCGTTATTAAAATGAATTACTACACCCCTAGTTTCATTGTGTGGTTTATGTTTTTTAAGTGTGCAGGGGGTACATGGTTTCCAGTCAGATATCTGAGGGAGTATGCGACTATGAAAAGGTTGGGGACCACTGCACTATACTATATATCAGTGGTGCCCAAACCCCTTCAGACATTCGACCTGTAGCCATGTACCCGCTACTCCTGCACACTTAAAAAAACATAAAAGTTCTTATTTTAATTAACTTGAAATATTGAACAGAATTAATTGGTTAATTCATTTTATAGGAAATTCCGTGTCAAAAATGTGTTTTTTTTCATGGTCAGATTTTGATACAGTTTGACATGAGCACTGATAAATAGATAAGTAATCATCCTACATATCTTTTATTCCAGTCTGATGTTGACATCCTTCCATATGAATGGATTGAATTTGAGCATCACTTTTTGTGCACTCACAATGGCTATGGTTTAAGTCTGCATATCAATTTAACACCAAATCAAAGGGGAAAGATAAACAACTACGATAAAGCTGCATGTGAAGTACAGAAATACATACAACCAATGATAAAGCCTCATTTTCGGGGGAATCCCCACTCACAGTGACAGGTTTTCACCACTGCGCTGTGCGGGGATTGGAACACCACTATAAATGAAATCTTCAAGATTAAATAATGCACAAAATAAACTTATAAAAAATAAACTTACTTATTTGTTCATATGTCACCTTTATGCTCTGTCTCCTTTCTGCTCTGTTCTCCGAGGTGCGCTCACGTACCCCCATAACAATTGGTGTACGCGTTTAGAAACCTAGTCTACAGTATATATGAAAGAGCCCAGTGCTTTTTGGTGAGCACCACGAATGACAAATGATTCCCTCTACTTTACGATGACATTCTGCAATATGCAAGTGCATTATCCTATTATTGATTCAGCACGTCCTGCATGGATGTCAATGGCTCGCTGCATGAATCATTCAGCATCGCCAGCCATG
The DNA here is from genome assembly GCF_027744805.1 of Dunckerocampus dactyliophorus. NCBI lineage: Eukaryota > Metazoa > Chordata > Actinopteri > Syngnathiformes > Syngnathidae > Dunckerocampus > Dunckerocampus dactyliophorus. Next base: position 18,698,918 of record NC_072820.1, on the reverse strand, counting down.
ACAGAAACACGCTGCCACGTATAGAAAAGACACTTCCCTGCCTCACTGCAGGACGGTCTGAAAAGTACTCAGCACTAAGATTTAGCAGTTTTGTTCCACTGCCGTGCTCCCACTTTATGTTCACGATTGTATTTTGGAGAAATTTGAGGCTTTCTAGAAACGCATGGTGGATATTATTACCTTTAGATACTATGAGGGAAACATGAATAATATAAAGCGTTATGGGAGTGGATATGGGACAAACTAAATGATGCATATTTGTGACGTCTTTGGGGTGTTGGGAGTGTGACTCATGATGTGTAGTACTTTAAAATGCTTCTGGATGGGGGCCCTGGTTATCCAACCTCAACAATAATTTAGTAGGAAATTGTACATAAAGTTAGTGACCTGCAACATGCATGTCTCTGCCAAAAAATGTGTTACTGTTTAGGCATATTGCGTCATAACATTAATGAACTAGAATTGCATTGCAATCACAGACCTCCACCAAGGCTCAACAACCCGTAACAGAAGCTCATTCTTATTACTCATGGAAAAAAATAGGACAAAAAACAAATCCTGGAACTGCTAATTAAGGCACATGATGATTCCATCTATCCAAGTTATGGAAATGAAATACTAATTAACTGTGATTAAAGTAACCCTCCCTGGTTGAAGTAAACAAATAAAATGTAAAAAATACATTGGATCCCTGCCTATTTGTGATTCAGCATTTGCAGCTCTGCATGTTAACAGATTTCTATTTATTTGTGGGAAAACACTCCCATTCATGTTTTTTTTCCCACAGAAAACCTGTCTTTTACCCCAAGTTAGTAATAATTTAAAATATGTGATAAAATAGCACAAAATGCACAGCATAATAATACACTATACATATAGATACTTGTGTTATATCAAATACAAAGCCTAGGTCACAACCGGACGTACAACGCGCGATTTTTGGTGTTCCCCAAATTGATGTTTTTTTTTTGTTCGTAGAGAACGTAGTTGTGGTCACCATGAAGGAGTAAGATCTCGATACACATGGAGGACTTACGAAATATCAGAATGTGCGTTTGCCACACTTATTCCGTATGTGGGGTGCAGGTGTGGCACATGAGACAAAGACATGACGCAAGTCCATCCATCCATAAATTTTCTATGCCGTTTGTCCTCGCTAGGGTCGTGGGAGTATGTTGGAGCCTATCCCAGCTCACTTCAGGCGAGAGGCGGGGTCCACCCTGGACTGGTCGTGATTCAATTGCAGGGCACACGTAGACGAACAACCATTCACACTCACATTGACACGACGCAAGTGCGATGTACAAAAAAAATGTACGTTATGCCCAAACCTGACACCAGCAAAACGTACAAAAGACGCACGTCGGCCATACGGAGGACGCACAAAGACGTACAAAGTGCATACGTTTGCCTTGCAACCTGAAAAAAAAACATAAGAACCCGTAGATTTTATTTGACATGACAAAGAACCTCTGTAGCCAGTCTAAGGCGTGAAAATCTTTTTTTTTTTTTTTTGAAAAAGCTCCAAAAGTTTTTTTGCACGAAGACCGGCCGTAAAAGCCTGTACGACCGGTTGTGACCTAGGCTTACCACAAGTTAATATATTATCACAAGCCATTACTGCAGTTATAACAGACAAGCTGTGTGGATCACGTTGACGTGGCATTGGAGGAACACCTGCATCATCTCCGACTGCTCGTTAGGACGACCCAGTGGCCTGCAGAACCACGTACCACCACATGCCCACTAGGCTAAAGGCTAGACCATGACTCCCATTCCATCTGTTCTTCTATCGATTGATTAGTGGTGAGTACCTATACATTGTACAATTTAAAATGTGTTAAGTATGTGAGACATATTGCAAGGCTTAAAACGTCAAAAATAGAAATTTTAATGAGTGCGTCCATTATGTGCAGGGGTCTCAGAATACCCACAAATAACTGAGATCTACTGTATAGTAAACAAATAAAATAAACAAGAAAATTGGCCAGTTTTGTACGAATTGAAATTCTTTTCGTAAGAAATTCTACGACAGGCCTCTTTATCACAGATAAAGAAAAGTGCTATGGGAGTCTATTATATCAGATGTAATAGTTGTAAAGAAAAATAAAAAGGCAGTAGGTGTAAATCTAAGAGAAATAAAGGTACCTTTGCGGGTTGGGCTCGTTGTGTTTGTCCCGCTCGTGCTTAATCATTCTGTAGCGACCGATGCGAACGTCCGGCCTGGACACCTTCATCCCATTTAGAGTGATCCTGCAAAACACACACAACCATTAGATGGCGTTATACAGAATAAAAAAAGCACAAGAAGCCATTGGATTGCCTTCTCCTTCACTCCATTGCTTTAATGCAATTAACTCCAGTGGTGGGAAGTGGAGAGGAGAGTTGGAGGAATTCCCGATGAATGCAATCAAATGTGCCCATGCAGACTGAGTTTTGGATGATTTATTACAGCAGTCTGGAGAGCAGGTTTGAGCAGCTTTTACACACATGCACGCACGCACGCACACACGCACGCACGCACGCACGCACGCACGCACGCACGCACGCACGCACGCAGAGTTTAGCATGCTGCAGTCCACCCTGTATCCCACGAGTAAAAAGATTGTCAAATGGGGTAAATTGCTCACATTAATTGTGACTGAGAAGACAACAGTGTCTTTGGAGGGGTCCACTCGAAGATTAGCTGTACTTAAAATGTCTTTTTGTTGCCAAAATGGGGACTGACCCAAATAGAATTGCCTTTTCTATCTACTTGAGTCAGTCAGACAGTTCCATTTGAATTAATCTGTTTTCTTGTCAAACTCACTCTGCATTACAATATCTCTTTATGGAGGTGTGTGAGTACCTCGAGAAAACAAGTAGTAAAAATATGACACAAATAGATCATGTGAAGGCGTCAATCCATTAACATAGACAAAAAATGTAAAGGGTGTAGTCACATACAAAATACAGTATGAAGATGTTTTCTTTCCATAGTACATATGCACATAATATAAAAGTGTTCTATTCACATTCACTCATGATGTAAACATGTCTGTCCATTCACACACTCACATAATGTAGACATGTCTGTCATTCACATGCATACAGTGGAACCCTGGTTAGTGTCATTACTCCGTCCTGACTCGAACCGAAATGGGCGCTACCCAAATTTTAACCACATTTTTGCTTTAATTTTCAAGTATAAAAATGACTAAATTAACTAAAATACAAATATAAGGCATCGAGAAGACTGTGAAGATATATAGTATTCTACACTGGTAACTAGCTGTCAGTAATGATACTATAATATTCGGTAAGAGTGCCAGACTTGATTGTTGGAACAACAGGTTTTTATTGCCTGGTTGAATTATTTCACAACAGGCACAACAACCCCAAATAAAAATTGAAACATGAGCCACTGTTGCGGCCGTACCCCACGCCAACTGAGGTTCCACTGTTTTATTTAAACGTGTGTCCATTCACATACAAAGATACATGTAACATTGCCTGTTCATTCACAGTCACAGGCTACTGCCTTGTGTTAGTTGCGACTGAGGGGATGCTGTGGAATGGAGAGCATTCCTATTAAACCACCCCTTCAATCGGACCGCTCTGACAAGGTTGTGGGGGCCGCTAGCCAAGTGTCATGTGACAGCAGCAGTAGGGACAGTTAGCGCCCGTGTGTGGCATATAAAACTGGCAGGACTAATGGTATGCTCAGGAAATGACCCAGCTGTGGTTCTTTCATTAAAACCACTACAAAAACTGTGGACTGTAAAATGGAAAGACTTTCTGTTGTGTAATTAAGTGAATTTAAAAAGAGAACATACAAGCACAACTAAGCACGACTTCTGCAGACTCTGCTATGCATGCACAAATCACTTTCTATCGTCATCGAGCATGTACTGGAGCTGCAAGCTCCTCCCTCACTCTCCTCCGTCCCAACTGAAAAAAAACCACCACAGCAAGTAGCTACAGCAGAGCAGCTTGTTTGTAGTTGTAATCATATTTGCTTTGCTTTTGATGGTGATAATGACTTTTTGCAAATGTTTCATCGCCATCATGGTCATCACGGACCATTTCATCATGAAGCCCCGCCTTCCACCGGAACCCACCACAGTCACAAAGTCCGGTAGGAAACACTATCACCTACAATGTGAAAGTTGTCCAATCTGTTCTAAACATTAAATATGAGAAATTGGACTATTTTTCAACAAAATGAAACCCTAAAATTTGAAAATGCATGTTTAAGAATCAAAGTCAACTTTACTACTAACCTTATGTATAGTTAAGCCTGATCTTTGACACTGAGCCACAGGCCCCTAACACTCATTACATGGAAAATAACTCATTTCTAAAGAGTGGGGAATTAAAGGAACCCCAGAGGGTTAAACAGGGGACGGGATTTCATGGGTGCCACACAGTCAGACTTACTTTGCAGGACAGTCTGCTAATCCACTCAGCTGGAGGACAAGTACAGTTTGTGGCCTTGAAATCCCATAAACACCTAGCTTGTATTTCAAAATAATAATTCTTAATACTATCCTGCTATCATGAATGCTGATCTGGACTATACAGTCAGGGGACACCTGCACAATCTAAAAGCTGCTTAGCAAAGTAATAATAAGTGATATTTCCAGGCAATCCATCCATGCAGCAGATGCTGAGGCAATTTGGTCAACACCAAAGGACTAAAGTGACCACATGACCAACCAATACTGTCATGGCTTAGTGTGGATAAAAAAAATCCCAAAACAAGATTTTACATTAAAAGGGTCAGAATGTGGTTCTCTCGCAGCTTGTCCAAAATGAGCTTTGAAGGGCACATTCCTTACCACTTACTCATTGAAAGGCTTTTAAAGCAGCCAGCCATGACAGACGAGAGTGGAAAGTGCTGGTGGAGTGTGAGCTTTTAATGTGAACCCACCCGTAACCTTCACACACTGTTACTGCAGCTTAGAGCAAGTTAGATTTATTGCTTTTTTTTTTTTATGTCACATCACGCAATGCAAATGACAAACTTTACTATGCACAATAGGGCACGGAGAAGGACAGTAAGAGGACATCCTGGTTTGTTGTATCATTGAGGGGTTAAACAACGATAAAAGGCACAGTTGCACCGATGATGTGGTGTTGGCTTGCCAAGTTTATTCGACAAATGGAACCTTTTACGTGTGCAGCTGACACTGAAACAACTTCTGTGTAAAATGCACTCTTTCAGCTGCCTTAAAGTTACCATATGTTGTCATTTTACCATGAAATGTAAATATTTGCACATAAACACCTCATGTAAACATATTCACACATAATGTGATATCTGTCCATTCACATACAAACATATTATAAATATGCATGCCTTTACACAATCACACTTTTGTAATTACGTCTGTCCATTCACATACATGTACGCACACACACACACACACGCAAACAAAGTAAACACGCCTGTCCCGTTACATGCATGCATTATGTTAACATGGCTGTCAACTCACGTACAAAATACAACAATGTATGTCCAATCACATGAACATAATGTAAAGATATCTATCCATTCACATACACACTTAATTTAAATACATCGATTCACATGTTCATAATATAATGATGTCTGTCACATAAAACGATGTTTTGATTCACAGCCACACATAATACAAGTAATATAACATGCACTCATTCTGCCAACATGTCTGTCCATTCACTTACATATACAGTATATAATGTAAACATGTGTCTATTTGAGTACAAGTTCATTTTTTATTTTAATTTAATTGCAGCTTGTTGCTCTTTGTTTAAGTATCACACTGTTAATGTATTTATTTGTTAGGTGTATTTATTAAAAGTTGGCTAACCCACTGTTCTTAAAACCTTATGGTTTCTTTATTCTAGTTGTTAGTAGTAGTTGCTGGTCTATGCTGGTCTTACCAGCATCCCTTGCTGGTATGCTGGTCCAACATACTATGTCTATGCTGGTTTTACCAGCATACTTTGTCATACAATGTCTATGTTGGTTTTAGCAGAATCCCATGCTGGTCTCCCATGCTGGTATGATGGACTAGCATGGGATGCTGGTATTCTGGTCCACCACACCAGCATACCAGCATGAAAACACAACGTATGCTGGTCTATAGTAGTTTTTCCAGCAGGGTATGTCTTCCGGAATGGCAACTTGCTGAACATAGATCGATGCAGTTGGATCATAGGAATATAAATTGATACATCGATGTAGTGGATGAATCGTTACACCCCTACTTAAAAATCAGCCATTATTACACCAATCAATATTGACGACCCATTGACCACCTACTTTACTGGTCTCAAATAGTGGTGGACCAGTCCGAACACTTGGTTTAAATACACTGGGTTCTCTACTTACCAACATCCGACTTGTGAACATTCGGGGATACGAATGCAAGCTGACTGGTCTATATTTTCATGTATTTTGTCGAAAATTGTGATATTTTGTCATTTGAATTTGTTCGAAAATGGCGCTCTACAGTGCTACCGTATCATCTACGAGGAGAAGAAAAGGAAGACCATACAAACTTCCATTGAAAGCTTCTTCAAACGTAGATCTGCTACTCCTGCACCGTCGTCACCAAGTGACTCGCCACCAATGCCTACACCTTCGTCTGCACCTTCGTCGCCAATTCCTTCCACCTCAGTAATTTCCCCTGAACTACCTCTTTTAGAAGAGTCTAACGACAACGACGATTTGTCCTTTTTTCAATTTCTCGTCCTCCTCCTCCACCACAACGACATATGCTCGACCACTCCTCTTCAAAGGTAAATAACATTTATCATTACGTATTATTATATCATTTTTATTATTATTGTTTTTTAAAATTAATTATCCTCGTTTAATATTACTACTGTACATATAGTACCTACATAATTGGTAAATTACCTTTTGTTTGACTTACGAACAAATCGACTTGCGAACGGTCGTCTGGAACAAATTGTGTTCGTAAGTTGGGAACCTAGTGTACTTGGTTTAATATACTGTGTATATATAAAATTGAATCAAACATAAACACACACGTATAGAGGTCATATTTTGAGATTAGCACTACTAACCAGGAAGTGTTGTTTAGAGAACTGAATTGAAGCTAACTTGAAGTGCAGAAGGCTGCATGTGAGCAATTGAGAGTTTGATCGTCAGAAAGCCCAGAAAGCTGATAATGTTTGGCTTTGGGCGTTCCCACGGTGTTCGGCCGTCAGTGAACGCACCACCGTAGTGTGCTGTTACGCCAGTTGAAACTCACTGTTTATGACTTCTCCGCCGCTGTACAGGCAGATGTACTTTTCCTCTTCTTCCTTGTTTCCCCAAGTTAATGCTGTGCGTGATTGCATAAAGGTGACGTTTTAATTCTGTTGTCAGAGCTGTGTGAGTGCTATTGTACATATTTTGTGCAGTGCAACGCTTGTATTTATTAATGCTAACATTAGCATTCAAGCTAATTCACCTCTCAAAGTCACCCATCAAATACATGGGGGTGGTGGGCGGGATCAATGATCTGATTGGTTGATTGGTTGAACTGTGCCATGTCTGGTGCTATTGTACACATTTTGTGCAGTGCAACTCTTGCGTTCATTAATGCTAACGTTACCATTCAAGCTAACTGTATGGCGATCTATTATATTAATTAGCATAATTAATATAAGGCTTAATTTCCTGATTGAATTCTGTATTTGATGTGCTTTTGTCTAACCATTATGTTTATGTGTAATATTAGTTACATGAATTTACTGACGGCAATTTACTATTTATTCTGTGTATTTTTTGTATTCTTTCTATGTTGTTACAGTACCACAGCATACAGCCTTATAAAAAGCACAGTTTACCAGCGCTTGTTGACACTGATTGAAATAAATCCATCAAACAGAGTACAACTTGCCGAGTTCTTTGACTTGAACTCACATTTATACCTTTGAGCGCTCCAAACAGTGCATCTTGCAGACATCTCACCATGCCGATTACCTCTCCGTTTTATTGATTTTAATCATATTCCTGCACGTCACCTCATGGAAAAAAAGGGGAATTAGATCTGCCGCAAAATACCTCCAGGGAAATCTGGAGCGTCTACTGGCCTAGTGGAGCTAGCATGTGATAAAAAAAATATAAGTTATACACAGTCACAAATAATGTTCTCTTTTGAAACACTACATGCACGAGTTGACCAAATGTTTATTCTATTAAGCCTTGCGTTCATTTAGAAGTCAGACAACCAATATATCAGCTAATATAAAATATCAACAACCATCTGCCAAGACAGTAAATGCGATTGAAAGCAGCCTTAAATCATCTTGCAGTCCTGCTGTCAAGTAAATATTCTTCTAATATCATGAGGCATCTGGAATCAGTCATGAAAAACATTGACTGAGACATTAATTAGAGGGAATCAGGCACCATTTTTGGTCACATACCTGTTGTAAATGTCATCGTCCTCCCCTCCCCAACCCCAGTACTCATTGGGGAAACCATTGATCTTCAGGAACTGTTTTTTACTGAGGCCTGACACTCCTCCGAAGTAGCCTGCATAGGGCAGCCTGCAACAGAGGACACGTGAAAATGAGCAAGTCGACATATTGATGTGCACTCACTAGATACAACATTAGGTACACCTGCACAACATTATTGAGACGAATGGAAGCAGAACCATTATAATAAAGAAAAGCTTGAAAAAAGCATGTTACAGTGGTATGTTATAACAAATATGACGCTGGTTCGGAATGTTGAAAACAATTAGTAAGTGTTGTGTACCACAAGAATTATCGAGAGTACCCTATTTCAATGAAGGTTCTACAGAGGGTTCACGAATTAAATAACAAAAATGGAGGTATCACTTAAATTAAAAAAGTAACAATTTACAACTATTTTTTAAATATTATAACAAAAAAAAATAGTGAATAAAAAAAGTTAAAATATAATAATTAGAAAATAATTATTCAGCTTAAAGGCTTGTGTTGTAATGCAGTGTTGCCCAACCTTTACTGAGCTCAGGCACAGAATTTACAATATAAACATCTCACGTCACACCATCCAACACAAATGTCACAAAAAGTATAAATGTTGCGGTGTATGAATGGTAAGTGCATACACATGTTGATAACGTACCTTCTGCCATCTAGTGGAAGAGCATTTACTTTAATTGCTAGGCTTGTCACTATACTACGTTGATGATATAGATGAACAAAAACACATAATTTGCAGTAAATAAATATTAATTTTGGGACCAAATAAGTGTAAATAGATAATTTCCCGCTGCACAGCAGATGTTCTCTCATGGCAAACTAACATGCTTCGGCACAGTGGTTAGGAATCATTGCTTTAATATACTATAATAAAAAGGGAAAAAATCAATTATAATACTAAAGTTATCAATAAACTGATGCATTTATACAATATTTGTAATAGATATTTAATGTTGAATAAACAAGCAACAAACATATAACTGACAGATTGGTACACACAAAGCAAACAGTGATGGATAAATGACTACCTTAAAAGGTACCTTAAAAGCAATACAAAGTGTACCTGAAGCCAAACTTGTCCATGGCAATGGCGAAGTGCCTGGGCTGCTCGTAGCAGTGGTAGAGGTTGCGGTCATCCATGGGGATCAGGTCCACGTCGCTAAAGATGAAGCAGTTGTATTCGCCATCCTTCAGGGCCTCCGTGTAGCCCACGTTTAAAAGCTTGGCGCGGTTGAACGTGTCGTCACCCAACTGCCAAAACACACAACCATCAAACGTTACCACCCTCTTGTGTTGTAAACCAGGACTAAAAATGTTGTAAAGCAGTGAAATATAATAAATAATAAAATATTTGGTGAAATATAATAATAATAACAATAAATCAAGAAAACATCTTTGCGATAAAATAAACAATTTTGCGGTTAAATTACATATAAAGTTAAAATGTTAACAGCTTCATTAAATTATATTGTCCATTAACTTATGAAATTAAAAAAGATCTGTGAGGATAATTCCTAATGCCAAGTATAGAGAACATACAAACCCTTTATTTTTAAAATCACAGATATTAAAATTCGCAGATTTAGTACACTTTCAAACCGCTAGAATAATGTATAAAGTTAATAATAACTCGTTACCCAAAAATCTAATCAAGTATTTCTCAATCAGAGAGGAGAAATATGATCTTAGAGGAAAATTAAACCTAAAACATTTATATGCGAGAACAACGCTGAAAACCCATAGCATTTCCGTATGTGGAATTAAATTATGGAACGGATTGAGTAAAGAACTCAAACAATGTACAGAGATGAGCAAATTCAAAAAACAATACAAGCAGTTGATGTTTGCTAAATACAAGGCAGAAGAGTCCTGATTGTTCTGTCAGGTTTGTTATTTTATTTTATTTATTTTTTTATTTTCTATTTTACTTTATTTTATTTTATTTTATTTTTTATTTATTTAATTAAATTTTATTTATTTATTTATTTATTTATTTATTTATTTATTTTTTTAATAATTTTCTTTGTTGTGTTAAAAAAAAAAAAAAAAAGGAAAGGGAAAAAAAACAAAAAACAAAAAACTTTGTTCTTATTTATTTATTTATTTATTTAGTATTGTCATCATTATTATCATTATTATGAATGTCCTCTCTTTTTTTTGGGGGGGGGGGAGGGTTATCTCACCGTTATCTATTATGTGTTATTCTGACTATCACTGAAAACATGACATGGAATCCAGGAAGTGAACTACATGTACTGTACTAGATGTAGAATGGATGGGGGGTAGGATTAAATAAGCTTTGCTTCTTCCTACTCCTTTTGGACATGTGGAACTGTCAAAGAATGATTCACGAGATGTATTCCATTGTAACCTTCATGTTCAAATAAACTAAACCAAACCAAACCAAACCAAATTATTAAAATTCAAACTATAATTTCTTTCTTGACAAACATTGATTTCACTGACTTTTAAATGTATTTAATGGCCTTTCATTTAATGATGCTGCATTGAAAAGCACCATAGAACGCACCGTTACAATCAGTCTCTCAAAGTCACCCATCAAATAGGTGGTGGGCGGGATCAATGATCTGATTGGTTGAACTGTGCCATGTCAGCAACGGCCACAACAAATTGAACCGAAAGAAATAATTGATGGATGAATCCAATACAATTATTTAAAATTCGACACATCATGTTCTACTGAGAAAAAACAACCTGCAGGCTAAATTAGATCCTCCAAAACACTCTCTCTCAAACAAATTTGGTTCAAGGAGGATTTACTGTCTTCTCGGTATGCCTAACAAATGGCAATCTAGAATATGTGCCTACTGTATGATAAATAATGAATCTCTGAGGGATGCTACGGATGTTTCCACTGCTGCAATGATCCACAGTCAAGAGTTCAGTGCCAAGCAATTAAGGTGAAACGTACAGGTTCAGCACCACTGAGCATCAATATTTAGTGCGTTGCTGGTCTGTATTTATCACCAAGTGTGTGTGTGTGTGTGTGTGTGTGCATGTGTGTGTGTGTGTGCCTATTGACCTTTGCTAAGCTGCCTGCTGCTGTTGCTGCTGCACTGAAAGATGTTTTACACACTCAGCAAAGCAAGAAGTTCAACCCTCTCTAGGCCGCCTAATGGACAAAAGTATTGGAACACCATCAGAAATAAAATATGGAGTCAATTCATTCAGAAGAATTTTCTGTGATGTCAGCAGTGAATGATTTTGGACCTGCTTTAGGCCATTGCAAAGGCGTTTGATAAAATTCTACACCAAACTCCTCTAAACATGACTTTGTGAACTGCACACAGGAAAATGCCCAAAACTGAAAACATGGTCCATGATTGTCCAAAATTGCTTAAATGATCTAATCCAGCTGTTTTCAAAGGGTAGTGAGGAGGTGCCAGAAGAATTTACAGGAGGCGCAGCAGCTTGAGGAAAATAAATCCTCAACTTTATAACTAAAGGAAGTCAAAATGCAAAAAAAATAAAATTAGTGAACAAAAAGTTAAAAAACAAAGTTGGAAGCATACTACAGGCCAAAATATCTTGCTAAGGTGCTACAATTCAGCCATTTTTAAAGTGAGAAGACTTAATTAGCGCAGCAGCTTGAGAAAAATAAATAAACCTGTCAAGATAACTTCAGTTGTCTTTGTAGGCAAACTTACAGTTCCTACAGTAAACAGAGTCTGGGTGTGCAAATAATTCCAAAAAGGCAGTAGTGGAGGCTCACTATGCCACACTTTGAAAACCCACGATCTAACTACCCCCGATTGATAAATTCATTAATTTAAGACACACGTCTCCTTATTTTTGTCTTTATAGTGTAGTTTGAATGAAAATAAATGACAGTTATGACTCTACTGGTGGACTCAATGAATGGAGTTTTTGACAAGCTGGGATGTCTGCAACTGAAAAGTGAATTTGCAGGGAAAGCTGACATTTATTTATCTTTTTAGACAGTTTCTCTCAAGCTGCCTTTTGGATTTCTCTGACTTGTACGTGCAGCAGACAGGATGAACCACTGAGAGAAGGAGAATAAAGAAACACATCATCTGGAGCAGGGGTGTCCAAAGTGCGGCCTGAGGACCATTTGAGGACAGCACATAGGTTTTCATTGGCCTGTGGCACACTCTAGAAATACAAATAAAAAGAAAACTAACAAAAACTACAGCAAAAGTTTAAAAAAAGAGAAACAAGGCATACTATAATGAGAAAAAGTTGAAATGTTATACTGCTAAAAACAGTAGTAATTATACACTTTGTCATCTATAACACAAAGCTGACCTACAGGCTGTTCTCTCTTTAAATATATGGTGTAATGTTGTAGCATTTTCTACATGCGTTGGTTTTAGCCTGTTTAAACAATGAAAAACCTCAAAACGGCCCTGGATCCTTTGATTTTACAGTATCCGGCCCTCGGTGGAAAAAGCATGGACACTCCTGATCTAGAGCAATTTGAGCGGCTCTTTTTTCAAATTTAACATCAATTGCATTTGGTAATTTATTGTTTTTTTTTCGCTTCCTACTAATTCTCCGGAACAGAATCATTCTTTTTCATGACAAGAATGGTCCCACACACACAAAAAAGTGTGAGTGACAGGCTTTATCAGTCTCTTCCAGACAGGCAGAGGCGGAGCCTATCATGATATATAGTCTGGCTGGTCAGTCAACGCACCGAAAGACCACCGGTTCAGCACCTTATCTCTTTTAATGGAGATTGAGTTGAATATGTGTGTGTGTGTGTGTGTGTGTGTGTGTGTGTGTGTGTGTGTGTGTGGTGTTTGGTTCCATGTATGTGCAAAAGCTAAAAATGGTCATTTCAAACAGGGGTCCCCAACTGCAGGAGCCTAAATACTCTTTAAGTTAATTAATATATGGATAAAAGATAATATGTGTTTATTCTGTTAAAAAGGGGCTATTTACATTATTTAAAAAGTGAAATGTTTCAGCTTTTAATTTTATAGTAATAATTTTATAACTATGTGTGTTTCCTCCCACATTCCAAAAACATGCATGTTAGGTTAATTGGAGACTCTAAATTGTCCATAGGTATGAATGTGAGTGTGAATGGTTGTTTGTCTATATGTGCCCTGTGATTGGCTGGCGACCAGTCCAGGGTGTACCCCGCCTGTCGCCCGAAGTCAGCTGGGATAGGCTCCAGCATGACCCCGCCACCCTAAAGAGGAGAAGCGGTATAGAAAATGGATATAAGCTTGTGTGTCTTACAAAGCATTTTGACTACAACCTATAGGGGACGCCACATGGGTCACAACCGTAGCTCAATAGCTCCATTTCTAAAGCTTTGGGACTCCAGCAAACCACAGTGAGAGCCATTATCCACAAATGGCGAAAACATGGAACAGTGGTGAACCTTCACTGGAGTGGCCGGCAAACCAAAATTACCCCAAGAGCACAGCAAGGACCCATCCAAGAGGTCACAAAAGACCTCACAACAACATCCAAACTGCAGGCCTCAGTGTACATGACTCCACCATAAGAAAGACATTGGGCAAAAACGGCCTGCATGGTAGAGTTGCCACTGCTGAACAAAAAGAACATTACGGCTTGTCTCAACTTTGTCAGAAATCGTCTGGATGATTCCCAAGACCTTTGGGAAAATACTCTGTGGTCTGTCGAGACAAAAGTTGAGCTTTTTGGAGGTCACATTTCAGAAAAAGAACAGAGCAGAGAACAAAAGAGAGACTTGTAACCCCATTCGACATTTAAAATCTAGATGAGCCTGTGTTGGTAAGTCATGTAAGTCATGTAGGTCATGTAAGCATGTAAGCATGTAAGCATGTCAGCAAGTAAGACCTGGATTGCAGTTTTTTTGTCCTCCCCAGTGTTCCGGAGATGCGAACGAACTAGCGGTAGTACGGCCTGCTAGCCGAACTAGCTCTGGATCAACAACCGCAAAAAATAAATAACAATATAAATAACCGCTCCCTGGTCCTGTGCTGCAATGGACATCTTTCGGCTGGGACGCCGCACTGGAGAGGTCCTGGTGACCTACAATCTTCACTGAGGATCCGACTGCGGCAGCAGTGGTCAGCGACACTTCCTGCGGGAGTTGCTGGGCCTGGAATCTGAGTGAGCCATCAAGCAGCGGAGGCCGTTTATGGTGAGATGGGACCAAAGAAGGCTAGCGTAATCGCAGAGGATTAATTTGAGGAAATCAAGAAATCTCTCAACTTTATGTCTGGTGAGATTTCTAATATAGCTAAACAACGGAAACAAATAATTGGCTTGATGGATTAAAGAACTAAAAAAACAAAACGCTGAAAGGGACAAAAAAATAGCTGTACTAGAGTGTCGAATCACAGTTCCGGAACAATATTTGAGGATGAATGACATAATAGTCAACGGCCTGGGAACTAAACCCAGGTCGTATGCAAGGGCAGTCTGTGTGGATGGAGAACCCACTGAGCATGAGTTAGACTCCCTTGAGAAGCAAGCAGTGGACTTTGTCAGCAGCAAGGGTATAGAATTAGATATACAAGATATAGGAGCAAGCCACCCCCCGCCTACAAACAATAAAAATACAAACCCTGCTGTTATAATACGATTTATAAACAGGAGACAGAAAATTGAAATACTAAAAAAATGAAAAAAAGAGAGGAACAAATGTCTACCTCAACGAACATCTGGCTAAAAGGAATGCCGACATCGCTAGACAGGCATGACACAGACAGGCAAGCATGTATGCAAACTACATTAACATAAGACAATATTTGAGTCAATTCAAGGAGCCCTTCAAAGAAATTGCAATCTCAGAAACCTGGATTGATGCTGAGAAAGCCATAGCTTTTGAGCTAGAAGGATACGAAATGAACTACATAAACAGGAATAACAAAAGTGAAGGAGGAGTGTCTTTGTACGTTGACCAGTGCTTCTCAAATAGTGGGTGGGGATGGAAGATAGCGTGAAAGGCAGGGAGTACTTTCAACGTTTGTGCAGGCCTGTTAACATGTACAAATTTATCATACTCAACATGCAATTTGAGACAGAAAATGCCAGAAAATAATTGAGAACCACTGGTGTAGAGAAACATCTGAACTACAAAGTGGTAAAAAGCATGTCATTGGCAATTGATAACATTTTTGAATGTTTAACTGTTGAAATCTGTTAAGAAAAAAGCAAAAATGTATTAGTATGTTGTTTATATAAAACACCTCAATCAAGTATTGAAATGTTTGAGGACTGGATCAAAGCAACCTTCACGAACATCAGACAAAATGTGTTTATAATTTGTGTGTTGTGTTTATAATTTGCAATGAAAACTACAACATGAGAAAGGTGGAAGACAAAAAGACATTTCAAAAACTACAAACAGAGGAAAGTATCAATGGGCCTCATTCACGAACATCTTCTTAAAAGTCTTCTTAAGAAGTGTACTTAAGAAGGCGTGGGTTGGAAAGTGCGCCACATTCACGACACATTTTTAAGTAGGGATAATCGTTCGCACCGGTGTTCTTAGGTTGATGAATGCCAACGGGGATGCACATGCACGTAAGGCCTAATTTGCATAGGTCACCGCCTATTATTTCCTATATAAGGTCAAAAATGTGCCGTGCGCAACAGGCAGCTGGAGGCGGAGATGGCAACGCGCAAGGGCAAGACTGAGGAGCAGCTGGACAACAAACGAAAGAAAAACTTCAATTGTACAGAAATAGACGTGCTTTTACAAGGAGTGACCGAACACAAGACCACCTTATTTTCACGTGTATCCACCGGTCATCAGGCCATCCAAAAAGAGTCGGCATGGAGCACCACTGCAGGAAACATAAATGCCGTTTCCACGGAGAAACGCACCACCGCAGAGGTTAAAAAGAAGTGTTTTGACTTAAAATAGACTCAAAAAAAAAAGATTAGACTGCACCGGAGGGATCTGGAGGAAACGGGAGGTGGGCCATCAATCAGAAACCAAACCATTTCGGAAACTCTAGAAAATATTTACACAATCATGATGGAAAAATAAAGTCAAAATACATAGTTTGTGTGTGACAATGTATTTTTTCTGTGGTTACATTTGATTAGACGCTGCCTAATTAATACAGCAGCCCCGTGCTCTGGCTCAAGACGTGGCTGGGGGCGCATGTCGTTATCTGGGGGTGCTACGTGCGCAATAGGCACACCACGTTTCATTGCGATGTTATTCTGATGATCCTGCACACCTGCAAGAACAGAGAGGGAAGCCTGAAGCCTGAAGCGGGACATCAAATATTCGTGGCTTTCAGCAAATAAATCTAATGGTCCCTTTACATTCTCTCTCTGCGCAGCGCACGTCCAGCCAGCTACTTTTTTTTTTGATGAATTGGGATTTGAATATATATTTATCGATGGAGTATATTTTAGTTGTTTTGATGATAAATAATTGTTGGGATATTTTATTTGCACTACATTTTTTGGGATCAGGTTGCAAAATCCATCATGAGGGCGATTGCGCATTGAAAGTGCAAGCTTTGCTTGTGCGTAAGAGTCCTCCTGAGCGTTCGTAGAATTTGTTCTTAGATCTAAGAACTGTGAGTTAAGAACACGTTTCGTGAATGCCAAAAATCTTCGTAAGAAGGCTTTAAGAACACATTTGTGCATAAGAACGTTTCGTGAATGAGGCCCAATGCTTTTAAGAAAGATCTGGAAGAACAAAGGGCCTCATTCACGAAACGTTCTTACGTTCTTAAGAAGACTTTTAAGAAGATGTTCGTGAATGAGGCCCAAAGTTGGGAGTGTGTCTATTGTGGAAATGATGTGGACGAAGCATGATTATGGTTATGGTTTAATTTATTTTGACCATGCATATCGTTTACATTGAGTGCTTCATGTTACAATTCACAATTCCACATGTCTGAAAAGAAGTAGGAAGAAGCAGATCTTATTTAATACTACCCCCTCATCCTTATCACATCACTATTATCATTACTATTTTTTTTTTTTTTTACAAAAAACAAACAAAACAAACATAAAGGTTCTTCCTTTTCCCCTTGCTGATGTCCAGATTCACTTCCTACCATCTTTTGTGTTGTACTATGAGTGCCATTGAATGTAGATACATGGGTTCCTAATTCTATTACTTCTTATTGAGGAGGCCCTTGCAACGTTGATATCAAAGTCAAATGTTATTGAATGTAATCCTTCAAACTGCATGGCTCTTTCTTGTGGGTTGTATCCTCCATTTTCCTTGTTGTCATGGTTCTTTAATATCTATCCAGGTCGTTGATAGCTTTGACAACAAGCAATCTTGCTTCTCCTGGTCCTCCATTTAGCTTGATGTAAATTTTGCTATTGGTGCTCCAAGTGCTTTGTATCTTTCCCTGCTTCCTCAAGTCTTGTGCTTTATTGGCGATGTCATCATTGCGTTTAATCAGATGCTCATTCATGTGGACGTTTGTACCAATCAGCTTCTTTCTCTGTTTCAGCTGTGCAGTTTTGAATTCCCTGTTGATGAACTTAACAATGATGATGGGTGTGGTGTAGTTTCTGCCATATAGTGGGATGCAAATATCGATGGTGTTGATATCTACATCCACCTCCTTTGATTGTAGGACGCTGGCAAGCTGTTGCTTTGTTGAAGGAACGTGCATGCCATCTGGTTCTCCTCTGTTTTGGACTCCCTACTGTATATTTTGACCTGGGTGTAATTTGGACCCCTGTGAGAATCACATCGTTCATTCGTACATTCTGATCCACCACATCAATAATATTTTTCATTTGCTCTGTGATATTTCCCTTTGCCTCTTCCTCGAGAGTGGTGCACAAGGCAGCATTATTCTCCAATAGTGCCTTGATTTCATCTTGTAGAACCCCGACATCCTTGCATAATGCTCTATTTTCTTCCGTAGGGTTTTTAGCTTCCTTAAGAGCAGCGCACAAGGCAGCATTGTCTTCCAATAATGCCTTGATATCATCCTGCAGAACCTTGATATCACTGCATAATGCTCTATTTTCTCCCATAGGGCTTTTAGCCTCCTTGAGAACAGTCCACAAGTCAGCATTTTCATCTTGCTACTCCTTGATTTCCTCTCTTATGCCTTGGTATCCTTGCTCAGTACTCTATTTTCCTCCATAAGGTTTCTGACATCATTATGGACCTCCAAGATCATGTCGTTGAGGCTGTCATTCAGCATTTGTACACTTTTAATGTGTGATTGCAGATTCTTAATTTCTTGTTTTGTTTGTAAAAAAATCATGCATCGTTTGTGCTTGCAGACCCCTAAATTCCCGCTCTGTTTTGTGCTGCAGTACGCACTTGTATCTCTTACAACTTCTTCAGGACATGTGATCATATCAGATTATTGCTGTCGAGAATATTTTCTAATCCACGAGATGGGGAAGGTGAAGGAGGTGGGGGAAACCTTTCCTTCATCTTTTTCTCAAGGTTGTGAAAAAATAACACATTTTTGCACTTGAAAACGTTTTCTAAATCTGAAGCTGATTTTTCATTCGGGGCGTCGTCCTCCTCCTCCAAGGACAGCCAGACTGATTTTGAATCCATATTTCCAGGGCCAGTATCATTTCAATTTGTGTTTGGCATTGCTGCTAGGCAACCGCTTTGAACTTTGAACAGTTAGCCAGTTAGCTTGACTTGCTAGCAGCTATCAGCGCTTTCAAGGAATCTACCTCTCGCCTATCCGAGTTATTGTTGATTGTGTCATCAAGCAGTTATGGTCTGCTTGGAAGAAGAAAAACACATTAGATCGGAGATTTATGATACAAAAACCTCAAGAAGCGGAAAATAAGTATAAGACATACAAAAACAAGTTAACAAATATTTTAAGAGTGTGTAAGACAGAATATTGTAGTAAACAATTAGACAATAATTAAAACATTAGAGCAACATGGGGCATTCTAAACAGTATTATCAGGGATGGATCCAAGAAAGCAGATTATCTTCAATATTTTAAACATGGAAATTCCAAAAATGAAGACATGAACGAGGTAGTTGAAATGTTCAATAAAAACTTTGTAAACATTGGACCGAATTTAGTAGAAGGGATCCCAAATAACTTGTCGGCAGATGAAGGGAATGCAAGTATAGACAGGAATCCCAACTCCATGTTCTTCACTGGTGTGACAAAAAAGAAATAATTGATATCGTCAATAAAAGTAAAGCAAAAACATCAACCGACTGTAATGGAATCGACATGGGAACGATAAAAAAGGTCATTTTCGAGATTGCGGAACCACTGACGTACATCGGTAACTTATCATTAGCTAAAGTAGTACCAATTTTCATAACAGGGGGACAAACATCAATTCACGAAGAACCGACAAGTTTCTTTATTGGCACAATGTTCTGAAATCATCAAAAAGCAATTCAGCTATAGGTTAGACAAATGTAAGATAACGAAAGTTAATACGGATATAGCGCTAACACTTCAACTTCCATGGAACTAATTGAAATAACTGAGGAAATTACCAACACTATAGACCGTAGGGAGTGCACAGCTGCAGTATTTATGGATTGAACAAAAGCATTTGATACAATTAATCACAACATCTTAATTAACAAACTAGAAAGGTATGGAATCAGAGGGTTAGTCTTGAACGGGGTGAAACGCTACTTAGCAAACAGGAAGCAATATGTAAAGCTAGGAGAACATACATCTGCAAGCTTAAATATACCATGCGGCATACCCCAGGGGTCAATACTGTGACCAAAACTGTTCAATGTATACATAAACAACATCTGTAAAGCTACAAAATGCCTAAAACTAGTATTATTTGCAGACCATACCACCACATTCTGTTCTGGAGAAAGCACACTAGAGCTAAAAAAAAATCACAGACGAAATGACGATACTTAAAAAATGGTTTGATAAAAACAGATTATCCCTGAACCTAAGTAAAACAAAAATAATGCTATTTGGTAACAGCAGAAAGGATGCCCACGTGCAAATACAAATAGATGGCGTGGACACTGACAGATTGAATGAAAATACATTTCTAGGCGTTATAACGGATGACAAAATGAGTTGGAAATTCCACATTAAAAATCTACAACATAAAGTGGCAAAAAACACTTTTATAATCAATCAAGCAAAATTTGTTCTAGACCAATAATCACTCCATACTCTACTGTTCTCTGGTCTTACCATATCTAACTTATTTTGTGGCGGTATGGGGAAATAACTACAAAACCAGACTTCACTCACTAACTGTACTAGAAAACAGATCAATTAGGACAATCCATGATGTTGCTTATAGAGATCATACAAACACCCTATTCCTAAAATCACAACTATTAAAATGTGTTGACTTGATAAACCTTCAAACAGTTAAAATTCTGCATAAAGCAAAAAATAACCAGCTACCCAAAAATCTAATTACTGAACGGATTGAGTAAAGAACAATGCACTAAAAGGAGCCGTTTCAAAAACCACTACAAGCAGTTGATGTTTACAAAATATAAAGAAGAACAATCCTGACTCACAGAGAAATATGCCATGCCATATGACAAATGCACTTTATGCAATTTACAGCTGTTTGTCCATACAGATTTATAAACCTCAACTTCATTTTAACACATTGTTATATTGCTTTATCATTTTCTCGTGTTATTTAGAACTGGCAAAGGGCACATTTTGAATGGGAAATTAACAAATGTATTAGCAATTGTGAAAAGTATTAGCAATTTGATGTGAAACAAAGAGGGGGTAGGGTTGAATAAGATCTGCTTCTTCCTACTCCTTTTCAACATGTGGAATTGTGAATTGTGTTATGTGATGTATACCGATGTGAAAAGCAATGTTCAAATAAATCAAACCACCACCAGCATCATACTAACAGCATATGGTGGTGGTAGTGTGATGGTCTGGGGCTATTTTGCTGCTTCAGAACCTGGAAGACTTGCTGTGATAAATGGAACCACGAATTCTGCTGTCTACCAAAAAGTCCTGAAGGAGAATGTCCGGCCATCTGTTTGTGACGTCAAGCTGAAACAAACTTGGGTTCTGAAGCAGGACAATGATCCAAAACACACCAGCAAGTCCTCCTCTGAATGGCTGAAGAAAATAAAATGAAGACTTTGGAGTGGCCCTGACCTGAATCCTATTGAGATGCTGTGGTATGACCTTAAAAAGGCGCTTCATGCTGGAAAACCCTCCAATGTGGCTGAATTACAAAAAATCGGCAAAGATGAGTGGGCCATAATTCCTCCACAGCGCTGTAAGAGACTCATTATCGCAAACACTTGATTGCAGTTGTTGCTGCTAAGGGTGGCCCAACCAGTTATTAGGTTTAGGGGGCACTTTTTTGGATTTTTTTTCTCCCTTAATAGTAAAAAGTTTCATTTAAAAACTGCATTTTGTGTTCAGTTGTGTTGTCATTAACTAATATTTAAATTTGTTTGATGGACTGAAATATTTAAGTGTTACAAACATGCAAAAAAAAAAAAGAACTCAGGAAGCAGGCAAACACTTTTACACTGTGTGTATATATGTGGCTGTATGCCACAAAATATATCACCTTCATAGCAGAATGTTGGTCACTATAGTGTTTAACATGACGGAAGATTTTTTATTCCGCAGGAACAATACACAAATACAGCGTTTCAACTGTCAAATAAGTACTTTAAAGCAGACTTATAGATGCATGAGTTACTACAGAGTTATGTCGCATATACTATAGGCAGAATATAAACAGGAAATAGCCTGTTATTGCTCTGACACTGGACCATGCTTTTTCCATCGCAAACACTTGGCTCATCAAAGCTTGATTAGACACTGCAGCTATCCATACACACACACACACACACACACACACACACACACACGGACACACAAAAATCCTGCGTGCGTGTGTGTGTATAGTGTATATATCTAATTCAAAACCTGGCAGTCTTCAATCACACACACTTCCTGCTTTATGAGAGGCTGGCACAGGGAACAAAGAGCGAGGACGGAGGAGTGTGACAGTGCTGGTGTGAGGCCAAAATAACTAATTTGCTGTAATGACTTTCTAGCAGCATACACACACACACACACACACACACACAACACAACAATCGCAATGAAAGGCCGAGCCGTGGCGGGCAATTCAATTACTGCAAATCAGTAGCCACAACAGATCAGTGCAGCATCAAAACCCTGACGCGCTGCACCGAGATGCTGCAGCCAAACAATGAAACCAGGCGTTTCTTTTAAGTAAATAAGGACTGGGGAAGCACTCTAATTTAATATATAGCTTCCTTTGTGTTATTGCAGGGCTCTGGACCAGGACGTCCATGTGGAAATAAGAAGTGAAGCCCCAATCAAGTCCGCTGTGTTGTATTTTAGTCCTGACTTATTAGATGGAGGATTCATTTCAAGTGAGAGCAAAGAATGGATCCAACCAACATTTTATGGAAGAATATGCCTCAAAAGTGAAAGAAAACTTACCGTGTTTGTTAGAAATTCACGATAATTAAAACAAAAATAAATCATCGTGAAAAACATATATATTAAAATAAGGATTTCCTTCATGACATGTTCCCCCAAAATCCAGCCCATATTTCTGCTCTGTTAGGTCTTAAAAAAATGCACGTTTATTTTTATTAGGCTACAGTGAAGCCAAGCACACTGCGGCGGCGTTAAGCCTGAGTAGAGGGCTCAGACCTGCCAGTCATGTAGTCCTCGCTGGTATGACAGCGTAAATCACACACAGGAAGTGGGTCGAACAAAAGCCTGATGGAAGGGAATAAGAGGGAGGACAGAAAGATGACGAGTTATGACAAGACTTGCTGCCGAAAAAGACATGACGGGAAAGGTTAGCGGCGCCCCGCGGGGGGGTCGAGCACCATGGGTCAGTCAGAAGAAAAAGCAGACTCATGCAGAAACACAAATATATAGTGAATACTGGACTTAGGGAGCGGCCACCTGACAGTCCCACTTAAGAGGCATAAAGGAAAAAGGCAGCAAGACGACAAAGACACAAGCAGATGGTGGCTGTGGCTCCGGGCTTGGACCCACCAGGGCATGACCCAGCCTGCCTGAACATATGGGCTTGTGACTGAAATAACTGTCGTGCTGATGAAAAGTCCAAAAATCTCCCACAACGCTTAAGACAATGCCGCACCTGCAGTAGTTTTTTTCCCAGGTGGGAAAAGTGGACAGGACGATTGTGTTTGAGATGCACTATCCCCTTCTTCGTCGTCACAACTTTCCAGAAAATGTCACATACCGGTTCATCTGTGTTCATTCGCTCATCTTGTTAATTCGGTTTTAAAACTGAAATACGCAGGAGCTGTGATATTTGGCTTAGAAACCATTGCTTTGTGCCTTCATTCATATCTGCGTTTGCTTGCTCAGGACGCTAACTTGTGTTAACGTTAACCCGGCCTCTGTGTCAACTCACTAGCAGCCCCGCCTGCACCTACTGCACCTACTGGGACAAAGAGGATGAATGACTGAGAGGACGGGTCACCTTCGCCGTTTACTCCAATTTAGAACCAACATGCCCAGACAGATGCAGAGTGAACCCTCTTGTCATCCATCCTATGTGGTAAAGAGAGAGGAGAGACAGGAAAACAAACACATGCACATGTCAATTTATCGAGGCTGGCAAAATGATCAACCTTGTTTTTATTTATCGTTCGATCAATTGTTTTAATGATTATTGTGACCGGCCTAATGCAGAGGCATATAAAGCTGCTGGGTGCTGACTGCTCATGATACTTCAAGTGTAGCTAATTGTGGAGGTGACACTAACTAACTACATCAGGAAGTCGCCTACAGCCATAGCCAATGTTTTTTGATTTGGCACTAAGTAGAGAGCCCTGCAGTTACTTGCTTTTGTAGCGACCAGGCGACTCTGCAGTGAACTGAATAGAGACGTTAGTTGCAGCATCTACTGTGTATCAAAGTCAGCAAGTTTTAGAGATGAGTGGACCGAAATATATATATAATGTATTTACTCAGTTACAAAACGTGACTGACAATGTTCCCTCTCAGCTGCACGTGTGCGCAAATGCTCCATCCATACGATCCAACCTGACCTGTAAATGAAATAAACACCTGACAAGTTATTCTGTACCATTTTACAATGAAACTCAGTGAGAGACAGTATTCACGTATTTACTTACACAGCCACTCAACTCATTGACAGCGTGTTGCGTAGTACAGGCTGCTGTTTTGCAGGTTAGCGTATAGCTACTGAAAAGGGGTTCTTTTAAGGTGGACTGGCAGTCGGATACGTGCAGAAAAACAGAAGAACAACAGGTGCAAAGACAAAGTAGCAAGCCAGTTTTCAGAGTGAAACATGTGAAGTGAATATGTGGAATAACTGTGCATGTTCTACTGCCATACTTTTATTTTGATGGCTGGACATATGAGATACAGAAAGTGTCACGCCAAGTTTGCGTTGCTGGAGGGACTGGAAGGCCGGTTGAGAGTTTTTTGGGTTTTTTTTGGACAAAAGTAAACATATACAACAAATATGGCATCAATTTCATGTAAATTTCCAGGATCAAATACTACCACAACAGGCTGCTGCAAAACAGAAAGTGTAAGTCAAATAACAAAATGAAAGTACACCTAATTAACAATATCAATGGTAAAGAAATAATATAATAATAAAATCATAAACTAGAGAATTTCCGCAAGATTCAGATGGTTAATTGTATGAGACCATGGTTTGTTTTGTCTGAGGTTGAGAATAAAGAAAGCTACATTGTGCAATCCTGGTTGCCATCTGACTGAAACCAGTCATACACAAAATCTGACAGAATGGAAGTTCTCAGTTCTCAGGTTTTGGACAGGTGCGATACTACAGTGTGCACATCTGATGCCGCTCACAGAGGTCCAAGGAATGCTCAGGTTGTTTTTGTGTATGCTCAAGATACTTGAGAAATTACGGGGAACATTGGCGACTGCTAAACATCTATGACCAAATAAGGACAACCAATGTTTTTCATACTTTCATAGCTAGTGACTGAAAACACTCACATGACAAAACTTGTTAACTATTCTTCAACTTTCTACTTTCTTTCCTCCTGCAGTAGAGAGAATTTTCTTCCTCCTGTTTCCCATCTCCTCATTAAGTCAGGTAACACACACACACACACACACGTGAATGAACACAATACAATGGCTGGCTTTCACGCCGCATGCCCCTCAAACCTGCAGTTCGATACAGCAAGGTGACTCATCCTTCCTCGTTTCCCATCAGGACCAATATGGGACACCATCTGCCTCACGCCGTAATGGTGGAAGACTTCTCCAATCTCCCCGTCACTTTGAGATATTGCATTAAGCTCAGTGTGTGTTGGTGTGTGTGTGAGACAAAAGGAGCGGGTTGTGGTATTGTATGAAACCAGCATCAAAATCAGCTCAACACATCTTGTAGCATAAGCCAAGTTTCAGCGTGGACACTATAATACTGTATGCATATGCATGTATATTATTATTATTACATAATATTAAAATATCCAATTTTTAAGTTTTCAATTGGTGCAAATAAATAAATACATACATGAATACATATGATTAAAATATACTAAAAATATGACAATTACAATTACGTACATTCATTTACACATATAAAGTTGTTGTTTTGATACTTTTGGGATGACTTAAACATTGGCGCAAATAAATAAATGTAGCAAATATTCAAACTTAGAAAGTTACAGTACACAATTAATTTATTGTAATATTATAAATGTAAACAAAAATGTAAAGTTAGCTACCGATGCAAACAAATGAATGAATAAATAAGAACTGGATATATCAATCAAACATTCAAATCTAAATGGATATAAATTATTTTTTAAAAGTATATATTTATTTGACAGTCATGGAATAACGTGTTTATATTATGAATTGGCTCAAATAAAATGAATACCTTGGTTAATACCTAGATATTTATAATGTAATTTTAAAATATTAAAATTAATTCACTTTTAATTAATGAATATTTTTTGTTTCAATGTTGTAAAGAAACAGAAACTCAACACCCATTGATATCCTCACAGGTCTGCCATTGTTGTTGTGAGCATGTACCCTGCTTTTGCCATTTAAAAACCCCCAAGGTATCATTTCCATTCATTTAGTGGCAGGTTTGCAAAGGTTTAATGCTCCAAAACGTGCCAATTTAGGTTGAAATTGCTGAATATGAGCCAGGGGCATCTATAAATACTGCAATGTCCATGACAGGCCAATAATTGCCGACGTCACTTTGTAAAGAAACGCTACGCTCATACGGGGCAACTTCATGTTCTCACATGCCCTCATGTTTTCGCCTGCGGCGAAAGCGCCATACACCTCCAGCATCACCTCATTCCCCCCGTTGTTGGCAAACTGCTTGCAACAGCTGGAGTTCAAAGTGAACTGAACACTCCACCCCTCAAGGAGTCGTTCAGCAGCCAAATACAGCCAGAACAATTCCATCGTGTTCGTCAGAGGGTTGAAATGCCAAAAACCTCGCAGCACGTCTGGTTGCAGGGCACTCTTCAAACTTATCACAAAGACTGGGTGGGGGAATCCTTAGGGATTAGAAATATGTCAGTCATGCAAAGACTGATTGAGGTTGCTTCAGTGCAGAGCTGTGACATTAAACAATCCACTGGCTTGATTATCTTTGAATGACGCTGTGCCGAATGACTTTTCCTCGGTCTTCTGCCATTTAGACCCCTACATCGACCACCAGCACTATGCAATAGCCACACACTAATGACCTATTTTCACTTTATTGTTATCGCGGATTGCTGGAAAAGTATTTTATGAGTATTTCAAAGTTGTTTTGGTTGACAAATTACAAAGTTTTGACCTGTAAAAGTTGCAATTTGGTATTTATTTGAAGGGGGCTGTCTTTTTTTGCCCCCAGGCTTCCCCTACAGTTGTGGAGGTTGAATTGTATTTTGTTAAATGTTCCATATTATACAGTTTTACATAATTAAAATCCTAAAATTAGTGTGCTTTTTTTCTCCCTGTGTTTCTTTGTGTATAAACTGCGCAGACATAATTGGGGGAAATCAGGCAATCGTCTGCCTTTGGAGGTAGTATCTCAACCATAACAGAGCCAAGATGGTACTTTAACAATTGATTATTATTACTAACATAATAATTACAATAATAATTCTTACTTATAATATATTGTTATAATATAATAAGAATACAAATTTAAAAAATAAAAATGAATATATTTTAGATTAAATGACCTTCGCTTAACTGAAAAAAGCAACATATATATTGTTTTTGCAGTTTTTTTTTTTAATTCTGATTTTTTATGTTATTTATTTTATTAGCATTTTAAATATTTTATTAGGTGCTTTATAGTCTTGGAATAATATAAAATTACTCATTCTTGTATTATTAGTCATTAATTGTAGAAAAATATTTGATTAAATAAAGATTAAATTCAATACAAAAACAAACATCTTTTTCAAATTATTTTATTATTATTATTTTTTTATTAACTATTAGTATATTAAATTAACTTCAATTAACAGAAAAACTGAGACATATTCATATTTATAATAGTATTTTTTAATTATTGAATTATTTGTAATTGTTTAGGATTTTAAATATATTAGCTATTTTATGTCTTACTTATTTTTTATTGTTTTTATCAGTTGCGTTTGGTCTTAGAACAACACAGAATTACATACAGTTTTTTATTACTAATGATTCAGTGTGCTTTCTTTCTTTGTTTATTGTTTATGATATTGAAAGGACTTGAAATCACAGCAAAAGGTGAAACTAATTCCAGCATAGTGAGCTCAATTATCTTAGCAGTTAGCAGGACTTCAAAAATGGCCAGTCAGCGTAGCTATGACCAGTGTGATTATTCATCACTCACCTGTGTGCTTCATCCTCCTGCATGCATGCTCCATACTAAACTGCTGTGGCCTTCTGCAGTGTTTAATGTACATCCCATAATTCACTAATAAAGGATTCAGCTCAAGGCAATAAAAGTGTATGTAGGATAACGTTGACGCTTTTGGACCTCTCATTCCCAGAGTTCTCATGTTGTTGACCTCAGCGCTACATGAAAAACATGAAGCCGTCCCATTTGATCGCTGCTCTCCTTAAAGTCCACCGCTCATTAATTTTACATGTCTGTGAGGCGCTGCAAGGAATCACACGTTGTGTAAATAAACACACAGCACAAAAAGCAAGACGACGGCGGAGGCCCTCTGTGGATGTAATTTTAATTAGCGCCAATTTGGGATTCACGGCATGTTTCACTGCTATTGTGTTCGCCAAAACCTTGACAACTCTCCCTGGCGCGTCCCTTCCCTTTCCCGCCAACATGCTAATTATGAAATTCTCCTTGGATGGCTAGCGACTGTGAATAGAGCCTCATACTTGTCCTAAGCCCCTCATGATGTCATGATGATGGCAATGATTAAATTGCTACCACTTGTCCTCACTTCATGAATGAGTTCAGGCAGTTGAACATTTTTTCGTTTGTGTTTGGGTTGTTCCAATAAGAAATGACTTGTCCACATGGTCCACTTCTGCATAAATGCGGACCATAAATGCTTTACTAGTTAGCACAATCTAATGTTGCAATGTCATAAAGATGATGAAGTATAATGTATATGGTCACTTCATTGGATTGGACTGGATTTGCTTTATGAACACTTTTTTCCTAAATATTACAGAAATAAAATGGTCATGTTATGTGCTCCAACAACACTTTGGGGTAGAAATCTTGAATATGCAAGTATTGGAATGAGTGCCCTTTAAAAGAGTGCTGCTGTCACAAACACAGAGGGACAGAGCAGAGCAAAGAGAGAGCACTTCCAACACATTTTCTCCTACATACAGTATCTGCCATGTCACATTTCCAATCAAGTGAACCAAACCGCAGCAGAATTCACTTGCAAGCGGCCGAGACCCACCTCACAAGTGGTCTCAGCCCACTTGTTTGGAGCACACTTGGGCTGGGATGATCAAACACACTGTACTAGCACAGCAAATACAGCAGAGTTCCTTTTGACCGAACCAAACATGACAAGTGTAAAGGTACCCTCAAGCGCCCCACAAATATTGCTGTAAAAAAATAAAATGTTATGGAAGTCACACAGTGTCTCAGTGATTGACTACTGATAGAGTCTTAAGAGACAATCCAATAAATAAAACATGATTCAGACCTGTCAAACCATCAAGACATTTTATGAGTACTTCATCCCTTAGATTTTTGGAGGTGCATATCACGTTATCACGCTCTGCAAGCGAGTTTATAGGGGGAGGAGCGAGCCAGCATAGCATACGCTGACACCTCGACACAGGAGCGTAATCAGAGATGCTGGAGCCTTCAAGGGTTAACCCAATATCACGGTTCAAATATCGCTCCCAAACTACAGTATATTGCGGCTTTTCAAAAAATAATGAATTAATACATGATCGCTGTTTCGTGTTTGACTATGGCATATTATTAGTAAAAAAATATGGAAAGATCAGTTATGTGCAGTACTCTGGTCACTGGGCATCAGTAATGTTATGAGATATGATGTTAGATTACATTACTGTTCACACCGCATGGAGACGGGCTACTGAGTCAGCAGAGCCGAGCCTACAAGCCATGGCTGAGATTGAGTGAGAAAAAAAAGCTCCCCTCCCATTCCGTGTGGAAGTGGTACGTTTTGGGGTTCTTTGTCCGTCTTCCCCACTCCATTTGAAACACTTTCTTAACTTTAGAATAAGTAAATTGGAGAGGCTAACTAGTTAGCCCGGTAACTTGCTATGCTAGCAGCGGCTGTCTGTTATGTTCCTGCAGTGTTCCCGTATCCTGCGCAATGTGATGTAAACAAAGAAAAATTGGAATGTAAAAGCGACTATTGTGGTGTTATTCCATGTCTACAATGCTATAATAATGTTATGTATTTATTTATTTAAAAAAATAAAATAATGACGTTAAAACCTGTATTTAGAAAGTCAGAAACACACATGCTATGCTCCAACGACAAAATATTCTGTTTATTAATATTGAATCCTACTTCGCACAAATTCATTTATCACGGTTGGGTCTGGAACCAATTCACCCGATAAATGAGGGACGATTACAATAATTTTGTTCCATATCAATGAACGTTTGTTCATTGAGTTTGAGTTGTTCTGATTATTTCTAATGAGCAAGGTGACATTTCTCACTCAGGAGCGATCGCTTTGCATTAATTAAATGACACATGTTGATTAAGCACACAAATGTAGTCACAGGTGAGTGAGCGTGGTCTTTGTTTTGACTTTTGGGTTATTTTGAGTCTTTCCATTTTGTTTCTATTATGAAACCAACCATCCAAGTCTCGCAGTTATTGAGACACAAGCTCATACATGTCGACCTTGTCGCAGATGCAGTGAAATACTGCATCTACTGTAAGGTTAATAAAGCGTCTATAGTGGTGTGAAAAAGTGTTTGCCCCCTTCCTAATTGATTATTTTTTTTGCTTGTTTGTCACACTTAAATGTTTCAGATCATAAAACAAAGTAAATATTAGTTACTAACAACAACTTCGGGCTGTGACCTTCAGTGTTTACCAGGTTGGTTTGCATGTGAGTGTGAAGCTTCTGGGATGAGACTCAGCACCTCATAATCAGAGGCCAAGGGTAGATTGCACCCTCCGGGTTGGGAATGAGGCTCTTCCCCAAGTGGAGGAGTTCAAATATCTCGGGGTCAGGAGTGAGGGAAGGATGGAGCGTGTGATGGACAGGCGGATCGGTGCAGCGTCTGCAGTAATGCGGTCGCGTACCGGACCGTTGTGGTGAAGAGACAGCTGAGCTCTCAATTTATTGGTCGATCTATGTTCCCACCCTCACCTATGGTCATGAGCTTTGGGTCATGACCGACAGAATGACAGAATGGTGGATAAAAACGGCTGAAATTAGTTTGCTGGACTCACCCTAAGAGACTGAGTGAGGAGCTCGTTATCCGGGAGGAGCTCAAAGTAGAGCCGCTGCTCCTTCACATCTAGAGGAGCCAGTTGAGGTGGCTCAGGCATCCAGTCCGCCTCCCTGGTGAGGTGTTTCGGGCATGCCCAGCCGGGAGAAGGCCCTGGGGCAGACCTAAGACACGTTGGAGGGATTATGTCTCACAGCTGGCCTGGGAACGCCTTGGTGTCCTCCCGGTGGAACTGGAAGAGGTGGCTGGGGACCGGGAAGTCTGGATTTCCCTACTGAGACTGCTGCCCCCGCAACCCGGACCCGGATAAGCGTAAGAAAATGGATGGATGGATCGATGAATGGATGGATGAACATCACAACTGAACTCAAAACTCAGTTTTTAAATGAAACATTTTATTATTAAGGGAGAAAAACCATTCCAAACCTACATGGCCTTGTGTGAAAAAGTGATTGCCCCCCCGTTAAAACATAACTTAACTGAGATGAATTGAGATCTTTCAGTCTGGAAAAGGTGCTAGTCATTTCTAAAGCTTTGGGACTCCAGCGAACCACAGTGAGAGCCATTATCCACAAATGGTGAAAACATGCAACAGTGATGAACCTTTCCAGGAGTAGCCAGCAAACCAAAATTACCCCAAGAGCGCAACGACAACTCATCCAACAAGTCACAAAAGACCAACATCAAAAAAACTGCAAGCCTCACTTGCCTCAGTTAAGGTCAGTGTTCATGACTCCACCATAAGAAAGACACTGCGCAAACACAACCTACGTGGCAGAGTTCCAAGACGAAAACCACCTCATCTTGATGATCCCCAAGACCTTTGGGAAAATACTCTGTGGTCTGATTTTTTGGAAGGTGTGTGTCCCATTATATTGGGCGTAAAGTAACGCTGCATTTCAGAAGAAGAACATCATGCCAACATTAAAATATGGTGGTGGTAGTGTTGGTCTGGGGCTGTTTTGCTGCTTCAGGACCTGCTGTGACAAATGGAACCATGGATTCTGCTGTCTACCAAAAAGTCCTGAGGGAAAATATCCAGGCCATCTGTTCGTGACCTCAAGCTGAAACAAACTCGGGTTCTGCAGCAGGACAATGATCCAAAACACACCAGCAAGTCCACCACTGAATGGCTGACGAAAAACAAAATGAAGACTTCGGAGTGGCCTAGTGAAAGTCCTGACCTGAATCCTATTGAGATGCTGTGGCATGACCTTAAAAAGGTGGTTCATGCTGGAAAACATGCTGCGTTCAGTTGTGTTGTCACTGACTAATATTTAAATTTGTTTGATGATCTGAAACATTTAAGTGTGACAAACACGCAAAAAAATAAGAAATCAGGAAGGGGACAAAGACTTTTTCCACACCACTGTATATCAGTTTTTGTCCATATACATTACAGCTGTGTAAAAAAACAATGTATGGAATATTAAATTAATGTTTGTCTGAATCCTATAGACAGTCTCATTTCATTGTACCTTGGTCTCAGTGGTAATCAACAAACAAGACCTGCATGACCCCCACTGTGCTGAGCAAAGTGATATTTTTGCTTGAAAGCCATTTAAAAATTTTTGCCAGTCAACACAAATTGTCTTCGGGGGGCCTTATTTCCATTGGATATTGCAGTTTATAGATTGAAGAAACAAGCAAATAAGCAGAAATAAACATGCATATAGTGTACAGTGCATGAGACCTGCTGCGTGGACATCACAGGTGTCTTTGCTGCTGGACGTCTCGGGGGACGTTACATTGCATTAGAGCCCACGGCGTGCATTGTTAAACAACACCGGTTTAAGGTAGGGACATTTTGTTTTTAAAACAAACAAGCAATGCAGTGGAGATCTGCTTGGTAAAGAAAGTAGTGTAGAATTTAAATGTTGCCAGTTATAAATAAAACATAAATAAATGAAATATCGAATAGTGATGAGAGCTGGATACAACCTGCAACCTAGACACCGAATTTATTCCGTTTTAACTTAAGCGGGACAGATTTCTATTTAATAAAAACATTTCTTTGTAGTATTTTATTCTGTAAATTTTGTTATCTTGAAATAAAAAATAAATTACTAAACAATTTATTTCCCATGTATTCATATTACAGTACGCCAAAACATGCATCAAATTCAATTCAGCTTTATATTATATTATAATATAAATAATATATTATATTATAATATTTTCATTTTCTGTCAGGCATTCACACTGTCATGCCCTCCTGATGGCTAAAGCTAAGGAGCTTTCTCTTTTTGAACGTGGTCGCATTGTGGAGCTGCATAAGCAAGGCCTCTCGCAGCGTGCCATTGCTGCTGAGGTTGGGAGCAGTAAGACAGTCATTCTACATTTTTTGAATGATCCTGAGCATTATGGACCAAAAAAGTCAAGTGGTAGACCCAAAAAAATCACACCTGCGCTGAGCCGGAGGATCCGATTGGCTGTCCATCAAGACACAGGGCGGTCTTCAACCCACATTAAGGCCCTTGCTGGTGCAGACTGCAGCGCAATAACCATCAGACGGCATCTGCGGGAAAAGGGTTTAAAAAAAAAAACGGATTCAAAGACCTTGTCTCCTTCAACGCCACAAAACTGCCCGTTTAGACTTTGCCAGGGAGCATCAAACATGGGACATTGAAAGGTGGAAAAAAGTTTTATTCTCTGATGAGAAAAAAATGTAACCTTGACGGTCCAGATGGCTTCCAACGTTACTGGCATGACAAGGAGATCCCACCTGAGATGTTTTCTACCCGGCACAGTGGAGGGGGGGTCCATCATGGTCTGGGGTGCTTTTTCATTCGGTGTAACACTGGAGCTTCAGGTTGTGCAGGGTCGTCAAACGGCGGATGCTTACGTGCAGATGTTGCAGCGGGCATCCCTCATGACTGAGGGCCCTCGTCTGTGTGGTAACAGCTGGGTTTTTCAACAGGACAACGCTGCAGTTCACAATGCTCGCTTGACCAAGGACTTCTTCAGGGAGAATAACATCACTCTTTTGGACCATCCTGCATGTTCCCCTCATTTAAATCCCATAGAGAACATTTGGGGATGGATGGCAAGGGACGTTTATAAAAATGGCCATCAGTTCCAGACAGTTGACGCCCTTCGTGAAGCCATCTTCACCACTTGGAGCAATGTTCCCACTAGCCTCCTGGAAACACTCGCATCAAGCATGCCCAAAGCAATTTTTTAAGTTATTAACAAGAACGGTGGAGCTACTCATTACTGAGTCCTACTGAGAACATGTTTTGTTCTAGTTTGGAGAGTTTTTTGTTATTTTTAATGTATTTTTTTTATCAGCCAATAAACAGCCTATTTCAGTTTAATTGTTGTTCTCAATAAATTACTTCTTCAAAGTGCTTTTTGTCTCACTCCCCCTTCTTGCGTTTGCATATTGTAGCTCTACTTAAAACCTCATTAAGATCCAAATGTGCAAAACGCAAATTCTAGCAATTTTTCAACTGGTTTTAAGATTTCGATCAGGAGTGTATAAGGCACTGGCTACTGCACTGCATTCTGGGAATTGTAGTATCTGTTGTGTGTGAGCTGTATGGATATGCATTCCTTATATATTCTAGTATATATTTTCAAAGGCCAATACAATAGAAAGTAAACTTGGATATACTTTAGAGTAGTCAGTGTACTGCTTGTACAGCAGTATAGATTTACTATCCACTGAAAATGAGTCAACACACAGCCAATATTGTGTAGTAATAGCCAGCTAGTACACCTCACAGGGAACATGTCCAAACTGTGTCCGTGGTGTGAATATTTAGTGTGAGCACCACTGTTATCTAGCACTCCCTTAATCCTCTTGGGCATGGATTTCAAATTTCTATCCCCCAGTGGGGGCATGACAGAAAATAATTAATTAGACACGGGCTGCACGGTGGTCTAGTGGTTAGCATGTTGGCCAACACAGTAACAGCCTGGAGATCGGGAAGACCTGGGTTCAATTCTGGGCATTTCTGTGCATGTTCTTCCCGTGTGTGCGTGGGTTTTCTCCGGGTACTCCGGCTTCCTCCCACATTCCAAAAACATGCATGTTAGGTTAATTGGCGACTCTAAATTGTCCATAGGTATGAATGTGAGTGTGAATGGTTGTTTGTCTATATGTGCCCTGCGATTGGCTGGTGACCAGCCCAGGGTGTACCCCGCCTGTGGCCCAAGTCAGCTGGGATAGGCTCCAGCATGCCCCCGCGACCCTAATGAGGAGAAGCAGTATAGAAAATGGATGGATGGGTTAGACACATCTCCTCCACCATCCTTCCGCTTACCTAAAGCAGCTAAAAAGTTTGACTTATCATCATAAAAAAAAGAGTGGTGGGCTCAGTGTAACATCCATCCATCCATTTTCTATACTGCTTCTTCCTCATTAGGGTGCTCAGTGTAACATTTGCAACACAATTATATCGCGCAAAAGTGGGTTAACATGACTAAACACTTCCTGATTAAGAAATGACAGAGTACCTTGTCTTTAATGCATAGCTCCTTTGTTTATTTGGTCCGGTTACTATCGTTACATCGGCACTGGTGCCATTATGATACTGAGTTTCGGTACGCATCCCTAGCCAGCAGCACTCGTGCAGCACCAGATCATGATGTTTCACTGTAAGCAACACGATTACCTTGCTGCTCACTTGTGTTGCAAGCTATTAAGGCAATAATGGCTGTGTGCAGACATATTTTCAGTCAACAGTAAATCTATACTGCCTTGCAAGCTGGACGCTGACTACTCTTAAGTACATCCAAGTTTACTTTCTACAGTATTGACCCTTGACAAGACATGCTGTAATAAAAATACCGAAACGTGAGTCTTGTGAGATGCTGTAACTCTCAAATGGACTGCAGAGAAGTATCAATAACAATAACGATCTCATATCCTGCTGAACAATCCTAAATGGCCTTTCTGTGAATAATAGCAGAAAGAGACGCTAAGAGAAGAATGTGTCACACACTGCAGGTTATCTCTTTCACTTTCATTTGTCTTTGTGCAATAATATTACAAAAAAAAAACAGCACACTGTATGCACCCTCAAAAGTTCGCTTTTGGGAAATGAAGCTCTAAAACAGGAAGACATGAAGACTTATCCTCAATTGTCTTGACACAGCCAGGAGAGAAGAGGATGGCAATAAACATGAGGCATTTTCTCTGCAATTTTCTCGAGTGATTAAAGCCCCCCCAAACCACATCTCGTGGTGTCTTCTACAAAATGATCCCCCAACCGCTGACATTATCATAATACATCCTCTTTTTTCCCAGGTATGAGCTGAAAGATTAAATGAGAAGGAAACAAAGATGCTGATTGACATTCCTCACAAATGCAGTGAAAGTGAAGCATGCCGCAGAATATTAAAAAACATCTCAAGTGATGGAATGTAAGACAGCAGCACACTTATTCACTGAAAGCGGTTCCGTGACCTCCAATCTTTCCGCACGTCATATCCACACACTGTGTTGCCGTTAAGCACGCTCGCTCCTCACATTCATATTGATTGCCCTCAGCTTCCATTCAAATCAGCATAGTTTGTGTTGCCTGGACCACTTAAATCACTGAGAGCAGACTTAACGCTGTGGATGTTACAAATTCACCAAACGACAAGGTCAGTCGGTGCTCGCACGGGGTTATTATTGATATCACCCTTGAAAACAATGCTACTGTTGTCAATTGACCAGGTTGTCTTTGGACTAAACAGATGGGTGAAAAAGTTGGACAAAAGCTCAACTTTTGCATTGGCAATGCAGTGTAACCTATATTGTCAAACAGGATATTTTGTTGATATTTCAAAGCTATTTCTCCCATAGGAAATAATGGAAATAGAAATGATCCAGGGTTAAATTGTGGCCATCATAAAACCCAGTCGCGCATCTCATTTTCTAACATTCTTAAAGGAAAACTGCACTTTTTTTTTTTTTACATTTTCAAAAATCATCTTGTTGAGTCTTCGTAGCGTAATTGAGAGCCAGTAGTATCCACTCTTCCGTCTGTCCCGTTGCATTGACTTGATGCTTTGTGAGTGACGCTGAGACTAGCGAGGAGTAGTGTTACTCTGCCAGATAAATATAGTTTTTTGTGTTAGCTGCTCCAATAACAATATCTCTGTAGCTTTGTTAAGATACACATATATATACATCAGTTATGTAAATGGAACACTGTTGTAACGCTGTATTTTCAACTTAAATAAATTGCATCGGTTTCTCTGAAAAGTTTATATTAAATAATAACAATTTTAAAAGTCTCTTTAACAGAAAGCTGCAACAGTACATCCTCTTAAAGTTTCACATTTACTTGTTATTATAGTACTTATTGGGATTTGCCTGAATCTATCACACAATTCCTCTTTTTGTTTACCTCTGAGTAAGGTCTCTGCAGCAGAAGCACGCCTTCACAACTCTTCCATCAGTGAAAGATTTTTTGTTTTGGTCCAATATCCATACAATCCATAGTGAACACTCATTTGCATTGCTGTGCTGTAAATGAATGTGTTATGACTTTCGTAGCTTTTTCATACCGGGCTCTAAGCGACATTATTTTCGGCGCTCTCACATCAGACTTGGGTGGATACTTCCCCTCGAATGAGCTGTGTTTTGAAAGGTAATGTTGCGTCACATTTGCACTTTTGACCAGCGCTACAGTTTCAGAGCATATCAGACACAGAGGTTTGGCACTGGATTCCGGAAGAATGAACATATATTGGCCGTATATTGGTCACTTTTCTTACTTTTGAGCAAGCCATGGTCCTCTCGTTCACTTCTCAGGAAGTAAACCAACAACCGCAGCTGCAATCGCTCCATGAACATCCGTTTTTGGACCGAGATCTGCCATTTGGTGATGGCTGGTCTATATCAATTTATCTTTATTGTGTCTTTCTGTGTAAATAGCCCATGTTACAGCATGGACATCTGCGCTTTAGAGACAAGTGCGGCCTATATATTTACATGTTTTTTCTCTTTAAATTTGGTGGGTGCGGCTTATATTCAGGTACTCTCAGTAATCTGGAATTTATGGTACTTTGAATTTTGCTGTTGGAAACCCCCCCTGCCAAAACCCTTGAGTTCTGAGAAGGCATTTTGAATTATAAATGCCTCAAATATGTTTTCAGCCTTGCACAATTCTTCAAGTTAGACCCAACGGGGCCTATAAGGTTTCATTTCCCTGCAAACAGTTCCTTCCAGCAAATACAGTTGCAGATGGGGGGAAGAGAAAGAGGAGGAAGATCAATATCCTATTCCACACTCAACTGCATATACTGTATATGCAATTTTCTTTGCAAACAGTTGTGAAACATTTCATTACAAATCGTGTGTGCGTTTGTGTGTGCGGTAGATGAAAATGGAGCGGTCATTAACATGCGAATATCTCAAGTAGATAAGAAAATAATGACTGTTAGAATTAAATAGGCTTTGCTTTCATTAGCATTAGAATGGAAAACAATGGTAATAGCTTGATGGAGAAGATAAAGAGGAGCACGCGTTATATTCTCACATTGGAAACTAAGGATCACTCATGCAAAATAGCTCACTGCTAGCTCACTGTTCTTGAATCATGTAAAATAATGAAATAATAACCAAATTAAAACTATGAATTAATCTTACACAATACAGTGTATTTATTTAAATATTTACTAGGGGTGTCACGGACACCCGACTCACAAGACGACACGATGTACGAGGCTGCCCTCGGGTGAGAGTGAGGCTAGAGCTGGAGGTGATCCAACCTCGGCCCCTGCGTGGAGAAGTAGAGGGCGCCAGAGGTGACCTGACCTCGGTCTGGCGAAGTTTTGCCACTGTGGCTGGATCTGGAAGCGGCTGTGGGGCTGGGGACGCGCAGCAGACCATATCCCGATTCCAGACGTCCACAGAGAGCCAGAAGGGTGGAGAAGGGGCTATAAATATTACCTCTCGTGCATATGGTTGTGATATAACATGTAAAAAAATATACAAACATATTAATTCATTAAATATCTCACATTTTAAATAAATACATATTTAAAAATCTGGTAATTATTTAACAAATAAAATAAAATGTATTGTTATGATATTGACATATACCTAAAGTACATACACAAATCCAAAAGCCTTTTTACATTAATTTATTGGTCATAAGGCTCTTGGATTTGTGTATTTAGCTAGCAATAACTTATTTGCTAGGCGGTTATTAATATGCCTCATAATATAGCAGCATTTCGGACAAGCCCAACTTTATTATGGCATATCTTGCAATTTTAGTTTCCTGTTATTTTAAGTAATGGATGTGCCAGAAAGTGCAGATGTGTGAGCCAACAAACAAACAGTGACTGTATGGACGCTGCTATTTGACCAATGAACCGCACAAGCCCGTCTTTACATGACCTTGGGCGTTAAAGCCAAAACAAATACAGACAGAAACACTCAGAGCTTAATCCCAACGTGATCCGTTGGTGTCAGAAAGGAGACGAGAGAACGGCAAGGAGGCGGAGCCACTAGCCTCTTGGTGGGTGACACAAACTGGATGACTTACAGTGTGTGACTACAAGTGCATGCAGTACATTCCCAAAATAGAAAAATCAATAGAGAGGTACAAAAATCTCAGCAAGTTCAGTCTATCGCCGAGTTCACACGGTTCAGATTGATGGCGGACAAGAGCAGAACAAACAATAATGAGTGCAACATTTTTGGAGGTAACAGTCAACCCTGCCGGTATAGCAGAGACCCTTTGGCCTCCTCAACCGTTTTACCGTGCAGATAAGAAAGATGCTCCAAGACAATGCACCAGTGTGTGTGTTTGTACGACACACAGACAAAGACAATATCAGCATATTGAGAGCAGACCCAATAGGGCGAGCGGAATCAAAAGGTCCGTCCCAAAAGGGGACGTGAGTAAGGGGCAGCGCAACGTCCCACAAGGGAGCGAACAGACAAAAAAGAGACTTCACAAGTATAGCATGAACACATTTTGGATGCTGGGAAGCTAGCAACAGGACTAAAAAGAGGAGAAAGGCGTCAAAGTTGCCACAGAACACATTAAGTCATGTCTTATTTCCATATACATTATCATATGGTATTGTAAACACTATGCCACCATAGAGACAAGCATTCAAAGCATTATACAGGTTATAAAACTTACTTTCACAGCGATACGTTAACAGTAGGGGGCGGGACGGGGCGCTGACAAACGAACACAGTAAAAAAGGCCCCAAAAAGCCCTTTACTCTCATTAAGAAGCCGATTTAGAACAGTAGTTGAAGGCTAAGCAACTCCAAGGTAATTTACACTTACAATTTTGTGTTTGAAGCCAACCAATCTTCATCTCCATGTCTTTGTCATGGAACACCTCAGCATCAGACAAATAGTCCCATTGTCAGTGGTTCTAACAAATACGGCTTAATTCCACATTCTGCAAGTTCTCTATTTAATCTCCAGATGTTTCTTCCTCCTCGAAAACTAATGACACATTGTTCAAATCTTTGCTATAATCAGTGTAAACATCTTCTATCTCGTCCATTCTTTCATGTTTGTTTACTTGTGATGTCCGATTGCGCTGACGTCACTTGGGAAACGCCCCTCGTTTTAGAAGTCAGTCCCAAAATGGCGGATGAGTACTACAAAAATGTTATTTTACTAATTTAAAGTTTGCTTTCAAAAAAATGAACAACATACAACATAATTACAAACAATATAGAACATATTTCAGG
This sequence comes from Dunckerocampus dactyliophorus, assembly GCF_027744805.1. NCBI lineage: Eukaryota > Metazoa > Chordata > Actinopteri > Syngnathiformes > Syngnathidae > Dunckerocampus > Dunckerocampus dactyliophorus. The sequence continues at coordinate 18,657,977 of NC_072820.1, read as the reverse complement.
AAATTCAGTGACCCTTTCAAAATTTGCAAATAAATGATTATATTTTAATTATATTGATACCAGTAATAATAATAATGCATTAATTTAAATTCAGAAATAATAAATCACAGTATTACATTATAATATGATTTATGCGTACATGTATATTAATGATTTATTACCAAAGTACCCTAAATAACTATACTTTTTAATTATCTTTGTCTCAACAATCATTTATTTAAATGCTTCCCTATGTATTTCTTATCATCATATTTAAGAAAATAAAACAAGTTAAAATGTCATTATTTGTCATTTAACAGTAATAATACATTAAAAAACAAATTCCATAATTTAAAACCTATATAAAAAAATAGAAAAAATATTTAAGTATAAATACATTATGAATGAATTGTATTTCTTTATTATAAATGTAAAAACTACAGTTAAATGAATACATTTAGAAATAGTATTTACATATTTATATACAAAAATATGATTTAGAATATACAGTATATTTGACTGTCAATCTTTAAACAGATAATCCGTGTCAGAGCAAGAACTGTACTGGTTTTGCAGGATAACTGACACAAGAAGGAATTTTTGTTTAGCATGCTGTATCCATTAGACTTTTCAAATAGACCTTCTGATACTTTGAGACATTACCACAAAAAGATTGAAAACGTTTTCTAGTGAGGAAAAACAACAGCGTATGGAGAGCAGGCGGAACCAAAGGTCCGTTCAACGGGTGGTAGGGTAGGGGTGATTAAGACGCTGCGCAGGGCCCCAAGAAGAGAGCAAGAATGTAAAATAGCTCATTACCCAGCAGAGATAGAGGAACTATAATGCAATAAAACACACATTTCTCACTATGACAAAAATCAAAAAGTGAAGCAGTCATAGAGGGAGAGGTCAGCTTTAGGGGTGTTCTGTACTTTGACTATTAATGTCTTTCTGCTACAAATACACATAAAAAGAAGGGCCTGAATGTATAATTATGCAAATGAGTGTCAATTAAAAGTTAAACCATAAGATTAACGTTGCTGGAAAAAGTACACAATGGAGGCTCCACATGTTATATGCGAAATGTCAGAGTGGTCTACCTGATTGATAATGTAGATGCTGTAGTCGATCTTCTGGCGTCTCAGGATGGGGTGGAGGTAGTGGAGCCAGTACTTCAGGTGGTTTTCACGGTGACGGAACGGAATGATGATGGCCACCTTAAAGCACGGACACACACATGAGAGGATAAGACACATAAGTATATGCACATGTACTGTATGTTGTAACTTTTAGGATATTTTATTGTTCTTTCTTGAAAATCTGAACATTGACGGGCACTATTCTATTCACATGGATATAAAAACTATTTTTTTAGGGTTATTCCGATCAGGTTTTTATGCTGCCAATACCCATCATCCATGAGTGAAATCGGCCGATACTAATACCGATACCGATCACATAGATTAAGTGTACATTTTTGAATAAACATGAAAAAAACATTGATTTTCATTGCTTATTTCAACCCAAACAAAGCGAATATGTCTTACCAGAACATGAACAAAATGTTGGTATCCACAACTCACATTTTGTATTCCAGAATGCATTTGTTTCTAGTGTTCTCACATTATTCATTGAAAACCTGAATGAAAAGCAGGCCTGCAGGCGCCTCGTGTTCGTGAGCACCACGTTGGTGACCGCTAGGCTAAATGATATGAAAGGGGAACCATAACATTTAGACAAAAACATATTTGACTTACTTTTTCAAAGTCACTGGTCAAACTTAGAGGATCAGGCGCTTTCTTTAAGGAGACTTTGGATGCAAGAGCATCCAGCATGACGCCAGGCAGTCGGCAAACCCGGTTTCCTCCGCCGCTGCTGACGGCCGGCCATCCAGTCCGATGAATCCAACCACTGTTCGGGCTATCACAGGCATGTGTCCCGCATTTTGGCTAATTAGCCGCCGCCCGCCCGAAGATCACATCGCGAGTCGCGAAAACTCTCCACCACTCACAAAGTGCCCGCCCCCCGAATGCCGCAACAGACTAAACCTTTTTGAAAACCGAATTTTGACAGTATAAGGAAAATAAATGCAGTAAGTTGTATGTTGAACAAGGGCATTTTTTTATGTATTCAACTTAATTGGCAATTGCGTAATCTGGATCAGATCTGGATTCAACTTTGTTTCACATTATAACTTATGAGACTGTGTAAAAAATGGGAAATGTTGCATGAATATGAAACCATTCAGTCATCAAGAAATCAAGGCAGGTAGAATAATTCAGCTTAAAAGAGATTGCTTTCATCATGCTGGTGTTCATTCTGTCCCACAGTCATCCACGGAGAAAATGTCTCTCCGTGTAACTACAAATGTGTCGAAAAAGTGGCAAACGCACCTTCCATCGAGGCCGGCAGTCGGGGGGCGTGTAGCGGCCGCCCTCGGTCACGTTGGGGTTTTCTCTCTGCACTCGCTCCATGGTCATCTGGGAGCTGAACTCGATCAGCAAGCGGCCCACTGAGAGGAAGAAGAGAAGGGAGGAAGTGAACCAAAATAACGGGGACAACAAAGAGGATGGTGGATGAATAAAAAAGCGAGGAGGCGGCGAGGGACGATGTTATTAAGTGTTTTTATCTTCAAAGTAACACTCCACATCTATCAAAGCACCTGTGTAGAAATGCTAGTTATGCTTTGCATAAAGCTGCTTTTAAATACAACACTACAGCTTTCAAAAAAAAATCCTCAAAAACTACAATTAAAACCAAAATGTGCACACACAGCAAAAGTTAATTTTATTTACACCTAATCTGTCCATCATTGCTTTCCAAAGAGAGAGGGACCATGCTCTGCTTCACAACGTCGCAGTTCATGTTTATGTGTATACAGTATATTAGAGATGTCCGATAATATCTGCCCATCGATATTATCGGCCTGATATTGGCATAAAAATGTAATATCGGTGAATACCGGCATCTGTTTTTTTCCTCCCCCCAGGGGTACTAGTACCCCTTTTTGAGAACCAGTGCTCTAAAGACTAGGTTCCATGGGTGCTAGGGTACTAGGATACGCATACCCCCAGGGGTACACCAATCGTAAGGGGTACGAAAATAAAAATGAAAAATAATTATCGTCTAACACTTACAATTACGAGTGTGCCTGAATGCCTCACGGTGCAAGGAGAACAGAGCAGAAAAGAGACAGAGCATGAAGTTGTTCATTGCTCTGTGTGCATTATGTGAACTAAGTAAGTTTGATGATTATTTTGTGCATTGAGAGTGTTTCATCTTGGAGATTTCATTTATATCGGTGTTCCAACCCCCACAAAACCTGTCACTGTGAGTGGGGATTCCCACAAAATGAGGCTTTATCGTTGGTTGCATGTATTTCTGTACTTCAGATACTGCTCTCCCATGATTGTTAAACTTTCCACTTCAATTTGGTATTAAATTCATATGCAGCCTTAAACCATAGCCATCGTGAGTGGACACAACAAGTGATGCTCCAATTCAACCCATTCATATGGAAGGATGCCAACATCAGACTGGAATAAAAGATACAGTATGTAGGATGACTGATCTATTCATCAGTGCTCATGTGAAACTTTATAAAAATGCAACCATGCAAAATACACATGTTTGGCCTGGAATTACTATTAAATTAATTAACCAATTCAATTATATTCAATATTTCAAGTTAATTAAGATAAAATGGTTTATTTTTAAGTGTGCGGCTTCAAATTTCTGAAGGGATATGCGACTATAAAAAGTTTGGGAACCACTGCTCTAAAGTATATCCAAGTTTACTTTCTCTAGTCTTGTCCCTTGAGAAGATATACTGTCATATACTACTGATACTGTATTACAGGTCCACATTAGAACAATAATCTTCAATATTTTAAAGGAAATCAGCAAGGCAGGACAGCTGAGCAGTATTGCCAACTTGGCGACTTTGTCGCTAGATCTGGCAACACTCCAACCCCCCCTGACGCGGAGGTGGAGCTCGCCCTGTTTTATACAGCGACATCTAAAACGCAAATGTTTTTTAATCTTCAGTAAGCCTGGATAAAAGAGGATGGTGTTTATTGTGTTTTTATTGTTAGTCTATTGCTACTCTTTATTAGTAAAATGAAGTGGATTATCTTACAATTCTTCTTCTATCAATGTAAGTAATTGATAAGCCTACTGTATTGCCTATATTGTGATGCTCAGTTGCTATTACATACAGTCATGGAAAAAATGACTAGGCCACCACTGTTTCTTCAGTTTATTGTTAATTTTAATGCCTTATACAACTAAAGGTTTGTTTGGACAAATATAACATGACAACTAAAATAGCTCATAAGAGTTACATTTTTTGGCAGTACAATGCTATACAGTAGATATTCATGTAAGAACTTAAGTGATTTTGGTTATTATCAAGAAAACCATGGAAGTTGCTAGATAACAGCTCTTAAATTCAACTCTTATGAACTATATTTGTTATCATCATTGTATTTGTCCAGACAAATGTACCTTTAGTTGTACCAGGCATTAAAATGGATCAAAAAAACTGAAGAAACAAAGGTGGTCTAATCATTTTTTCCATGACTGTAAATGAACCACACTCGAGCCATGTTAATGTGAGCCATAGAATAAACACAGCATAATCTGTTATTCACTGTTCAATTGTGCTAATTTTAAAAAGTTCTCAATTGCCGACGTCTGATGGGAGAACTTTGAGAGCCGCTGGCAGAGATAAAATATTGAAGTTATTTTATTTTGATGGACAATTTGAAATTAACAAACTGAGAATCAAGTTTATTTGTAGTTCTAAATGTAATAAATGTGTTTTTACTCACTTTTTTTGTCTCTCCTACGAGGTTATGCTTTTTTCCTACAGCATAATATGCAAATGATAAGCAAATTAGATTATGACATCATCTAGCGACTTCTAGGACAGCCAATAGCTACTTTTCTTACCGAAAAGTTGGCAACAGTGTAGCTGAGATCAAAATTGTTGTTGATGTTCCATGAATGCTGATGATATATATTTAATCTCTGATGTTGATAGCTGTAGGTCAAATGTGTTTGCTCTTTGAGGCCAAACTGTTGAATAAACAAATGGTAGAATGAACGTACACAAAGTTATCTCATCAGAAGTCACTTTAAGAATCAGCACACAATGCTGCTGTGCTTCTTTCTCGTGTATAATCACAAAAACAAACGCGTAACGTGTTGACCTCTGCGTTGCTTGATTGCAATCAAAGTCGTCACTCATCTCTGCAAACAAGTTACAAAGCTCAAATCTTACACCAGGATGTGTGAGATTTCACTGGGCCGCTGTTTGTGTAACACAACAAAAGCGAGTTCATCCTCTGTGTCCTCGTCTGCTGCTCACACGCCAGCTGACCACAGATATTGCACGACAGGCTGCTTGTTAATCACCAGCGCTCACAGCCTCTCTTTGCTTCCGTCTAACTCTGAAGTGACGAGCCAAGTGCTGCCAGGCTTTCAGGGATTGCAGGGAATCGTCTCCAATTGAGTTTGGGATCTTTGGCCTCCTCCGGATGAAGGCTAGAATGAGGGTGAGGATGAATGCCGGGGCATGTAGGGGGGTAAGAGGTGGCGCTGCAGACTCAATAGCGACTTTCACCTCTATGAATATCATCGCCTTAAACCTTATAGAGGTGGGAGCAAGTCAGTGTTCTGCAAGTCTGAAGTAAGTCTCAAGTTTTAAATATCAAGTATCGAGTCAATCTCAAGTGAAGATGTGCGAGTCCAAGTCAGGTCAAGACAAGTCAGGTTGAATCAAGTCCGAAGTCATAGGTTTGAAATTTTCCAGTGCTTATAAATCATGAGCATTTGCTGTCTCCTAAATAAAAAAATGCCATTTTAACAATGTAACAATCTATTCAATTTGACAAACACCAATTATGTTACTTGAATATTTTGAATGGGGACACATTTTACTCTTTGCAATCACTGAAAATCTCATTGATGTCAAAAGTGCAAGTCAAGTTGCAACTCTTTGTTTCTGTCAAGTCGAGTCCAAAGTCATGAAAATTGTGACTCGAGTCTACGTCCTGTGACTGAAATCCACACCTTTGTTATCAACTATTATATCTGCATACACTCATTGGCCACTTCATTCGGTACTGATGATACTTCAAATGCAGCTACTACAATTTTGTGGAGTTAATAAAAAAAAAAACTATATCAGGAGTTTGTCTACAGCCACAGCCGTTGACCTGCTCTTTACTTTTGTAGACCACACACCGGGCCACTATATGAGACTATCGTTCATTTAAGTGGAGGCATTCATTGGAGCATTTACAGTATATTCATGAAATTGTTCCTTTCTTTTCATCTTTTTTAAGTCCTTCTGGCTCTTTGATTGTCCTCCACTGGCTCTCCTTGCCTTCTATCCTCTTAAAATCATTAGTGCGTGTGTGTGTGAATTCACTAGATGTGAGGATTATCGGCATCTAAGAATCTCCTCGATACATGCAGCTCCCGACACGCGAGACCTCCAGTTATGTGTGTGTGTCATGGGGGTGCGTTCAGTCACGACAAGCCAACATGAGTATGTGTGTGTGTCCTAGAAAAGATAAAGGGTTAAGTGTGGTATATTTCACATTTTGCAAACAGCAAGGACAAACAAGGCGGAATGAAGGAGACATCCAATAACCGATAGCAACATGCTGTTAAAGTGTGTGGACAAGCATAACGTGTGGCAGCATTGACAGCCATTCTGTAGTGATATGATGACCACTTTGTTCGATAGGGAAAAAAGTGCTTTTGCAGACATAATTACAGTATGTTCTGTTTTGATTGACAGAGAGGCAGGGAGGACTTTCAATGTCAGTGCCATCATGTCTGCATTTGTCGTACTTCGCATGCAATTTGACTCTTGAATATGCTTGTACGCTTCTCTGCTCTCCCTTTTGCTGCATTTTGCTGCAGCAGAAGCACTCCACATCTCTTCCATCAGCGATGGATTTTTTTTAGATATATCCATACAATATCCACACAATCCTTAGTGAAGACTCATTTGCACGTTGCTGTGCTGTAAATGAATGTGCTATGACTCTCGTAGATTTTTCATATTGGGCTCTACATTTTCAGAACATATGAGACACAGCGGTTTGCCACTGGATTCTGGAAGAATGAGCTTATGCTGTATTGGTCCGTCCTTTCACTTTTAAATGTTCGGTTTTCTCGAACAACTGTTCTTACTTTTGAGCAAGCCAAGGTTCTCATTCGAAGATTAAGCGGCATAAATGGATGGATGGTTCGCTCGGCAAGTAAACAAAGGATTTCAACTGGCTCAGTTTGAGTGACGTCACTGCGATTGCTGTCACCTGAGCCGTAATAACTGAAGTAATTACGCCTCCAAACTGCCAGCATGATTATATGTTATTATTATATTTCCCATTCACTTTAATTGGTCATGGGTCCAAAAAGGGCCATCACTGGGTCCGGATCCAGACCGAGGTCCGCCATTTGGTGATGGCTGACGTAGTGTATCCAGCTTTAAGATAGTGACGCTATCACAGGGGTTTCCAACAGTAGCTCGTGAGCTAGCTGTAGCTCACCAAAGAATATTAGCTGCAACTCTATATTCTCTATAGGCAACTCTATATTTTGTATAACTGTTCAATTCTGAGATGATGCATGTATTTAATGACAAATGACCAGCGGCTGGAGTGAAGATGTGCTTTGTAAATCAAGTACAATTTAAATGTTGCCAGTCACATAAAACATAAATAGCTCACCTGTCCTTTCTTTTTGTCAAAGTAGCTTTAATTGTGCTGGAAGTTGGAAGCAACTGCACTCATAAACCGGGACACTGAATTGCAGAACTGATCTTTTTTTTTTTTTTTTTATCATTGCCTCAGAAAGTTCTCTACGGGCCTGTTCTCTGGCCATGGACTGATACCCAACCCAGTGTTTGTGGACCCCAGTTTTAAATCAACATTGGATGATGATGACAATGATAATGATTAAGTTGTTAAGTCTGATGACAGGCCAGTGGTTTCTGGTTTACATTAAGAACCAGGAGTGTCACGAGATCTCGCGAGATTAAAATGTGATGAGATTTCTCATTTGAAAAAAGCTGTCTAGCAAGAACGTGGCCAATCAGGCTGTGAACTATAGCATCTCTACTATGAATGCTAATACAGCCATATGGAAGTGGCTGTGTGCAAGGCATTATTGGAACCGCTCATTAACTGCTTTATGCACACCATTAACCTTGCAATCCAACCTACTGTGTTCCCGGCGTCTGCGTCAACGAGTGGTGTGTGGTTGTTTTTTTTTTCATTGGAGTTGAACATCTGCCGTTGTATTAATGCTCCAAGTTAGCAGCAGAATTGAAAGTCAGACGTATCGGTGACTATGTACTAGAAGATAAAGAGTTAAGTGGGTGTGTTCCTTCATTAATAATAGTACTGTGGAGATGAACTCCCACATCTCATATTCTAAGATTCGTAGTGACACAGCAATCAGAGACAACCCTTTGGATTTATTGTTGCACGCTACAACAGATAACACATTAGCTGCCTAGTGCGTCATAACCAAGCGAGTTACGAATGAACACTTCATTAGCTCAGCACTAGGCTGGCTACTATAGAAAATATGCATAGGAAAAATGTGCATTGACTTACTGTCACCATGGCATGCTTTTCCACGGTTGAACGTGTTGTGGATTTTTGACTTTTTATTTCCATTTGCGGGGCAGTATCTAAACAATTTACACGGAGAATGGCATCTTTTGGAAATGTGAACAAACTTACTCGTCTCCTCGAGTGTTCCAGTAAAAGCCTTCAACAACGAGCGGGCATAATCTAAAAACATGTATAGCTAGACAAGCTAACAATGCTAACATGCTAACGTTAGCATGCTAACACCTAGCATGATAGTGCTAAGTCTTTATATATGTGTCAACACATGAAAATAGATAAAAATGTTAGTATGCTAAAATTAACATGCTAACATGCAATGTTAACATGTTAATGTTAGCATGTTAACACCTAGCATGGTCGCACAATGTACCGGGGAGGCTTAATGTCCCAAATGAGTTGAGAATTTTGACTTTGGAACAGTCTGAATCAGTTGAGAAATGTGGAAGTAGTTAGAACTCATTATATCAAAAGCATGGGAATGTCAAGAAAAGTGGGAATTCTTGGTATGTGGAAAATGGCATGAATGTCCTGACTTTGTTGAATGAGATGATGTTGGAATGAGGTGAACCGGTTGTGAAATGTGGAAGTAGTAGTAGGTAATAGCAGTTTTATGGAAAAGTGTGAATTTTGGAAAAATTTTGATTTTTTTTTTCAGTATAAATATAGGTAGCCTGAATGTCCTGAATGTGTTGAACAGTTTGAATGGCTTGAATTGGTTGAGTAATGTGTCAGTAGTAGCAAGTAATAATAAGGCAATAATAATTAGTTGTAGGGAAAAGGGTGAATTTTGGGAAAAAATTTTTTTATTTTGGATCACCCACAAAATGTCATCAGTTCTTCCATATCCCATTTCATCCAAATCCATTCAGAACTTTTCAAGTTAGTTTGAACATAGACAAACAGACAGATGAACGCCGCAAAAACACAACCTTCGTGCTGCGCTTGCGCTTTGCGCTGCTCTTAGCGGAGGTAACAAACAACAGAAATTCATCCAGAACTGGACCATAACAATTGACAAAGCATTGGAGTGAACAATAACTTCCGGGTAGTAACTTCTAGTGTAAAAACGTCACTTGCGCCACCTTCTCCAGTCTCCGGAGGGAGTGACGAAAAGCCTAAAAAAGGGTATTTCAACATTAAAGCACACGTCAAACACAGGAAATATGCCTTTCAATGTTGTTTTTCACAGGGAAAATATGAAGATGAACATGTGTTTTGGTGTCAAGAGTCCTTTCAGGTCTATATGATGCCACCAAAAAGGCCTTTCAGCAGCTAGGGACACAAGGTTAGAGAAGACAGTTGCCATTTATCAGTAAGACAGTAAAAATGAGAAGAAATGTGAATATTTACTTTGCAAGTCGATTTCAGTGTGCGCCCATTAATTTTCTGCTTGCGCACCTAAAATTTTAAGGTAGGGCCACTGCGCTCTTAGTAAAAAAACTGTCTGGAGCCCTGGGCAGCAAGAGAAAGTGGAAAGGAAAATGTACACCACATGGGGAGTTATTAACCTATACTGCACAACACAGCAGCAACAGAACCAATGCTGCAATAGCTGTAAGGAGCAAACTGCTTTTAATAGTTCCTTCTAAACAACACTACGGAAAGTGTAAAAACCAACATTTTAAAGCGTATGCAGAGGTAAATTAAGCTGCTGGATGCTTAAACCACTCGTGATACTTCAAATGCAGCTACTGCCATCTAAACTACATCAGGAGGTTGCCTCCATCCACTGCTGTTAATGCCAATGGTGTTTTTTCACCTGGCGCTAATTAGAGACCCCGGTACATCCCTCCATGTGACCAGTTCTACTAGAGTGCCCCATGTCCAGACTGAAGACCAGAGAAGACAGAGCCTTTGCGGTAGCAGTCCCCAAACTCTCGAACGCTCTCCCTTCTTAATCTTAGAACTGCTACTTCCGTTAAGAGTTTCAAATCAATGCTGAAAACACACTTGTTTGCACTGGCTTTTAAGGCAAGCTGAGCTGGACATTTTTTAAAATGTTTTTATTTGTACCTTTTCATTGATTTTTAGCTATTTTTCGTTTGCTTGTTTTTGTTTTGCCTCTTATGTTTTAAAGTTTTTATTAAACTGTTTTGTTATACTCATACTGTCCTTTGGGGCAGTTGTGGCTGTTTTCAAAATGTGCTGTAAAAATAAACTTGACCATGACCTGTTATATGCTTTTGAAGACCACACACTTGGCGAATATAGGAGACTCGGCGGTAAGAATAGAGTATCGATGGAATAAAGGCGTTAATTGGATAAAGCTGTATAAAGCTGTAGGATGTGTGTAAGAGTGTTCATTGTTAGTCATCTACCCAGCATTTAAAAAAAGAACAAACACGGTTGAGGGTCTTGTAAAGTAATCCGTTGACCAAGCACCAGTGCTTCTACTTCAGCTGTGCATGGTTAAACAAACAAGTACGTCTAAAAGGCTCCTAATGGCATGAATCCACATGAACAGTATGTTTGCTGATGTATTCCTCCTCTTAAGACAGCGGCGGCTGCAAACGGGGGGTTGGGGGGCACCAAACAGATGGAGAAAACGTGTAACACCACACATGGCGTTGTAGCGGAGGAGGGCGTGAACGAAGGAGGACAAGTGGTACTTTCAGATACACAAGGACAGCAGAGGAGCCAAGCCCTTGCTAATGAAGAGAAAGAATAAACAGACGGGCTCAACGCCATGGCAACCATACACACAAGAGGAAGAAAAGGTGTTGTGAGTAATTGTTGGCTTTTTAATTTGCTTTGTTGACACACATCAAATGTGGTGGAAAATGTGCATTAATTCCCTTTAGCAACACCAGCTGTGTGAGTGGAAGCTGGCTCACATGACCGCACTCAAACATGCATCACCGCTAAGTGACGACACATGATGTTGGAGTTTGACATTTAAATGCAATATAGCAATACTAGAGGGTGACATTACATGTGAATGCTGAAGAAAAAAAATTAAAAAGTAAATTGAATTGAGGACTACAATGCCAATTAGGCACATGCCAGTGCTTCTACAGTAGTGGGGTAGTGAGGGGAGGTGTCGGGTGGCCGTCAGAGGATAGGACAGAATCATTTGGAAGCGGGGGTTCATCCACTACCTTCGTGTTATGTGCAAGATACGTCACCATTTTGGAGCAAGCTTGTGAAAATTTAAGGCTTAAGTTTAAAGTATTTGTGATAGATATAGATTATGTCGATCGTGAGCTACCGGTAGATCGGCAAGGTAGTTTGGGTCGATCGCATAAACATCACTTTGTAGATGTCATATGACATCAGTTAGCTGACATTAAGCTCCCTCATATATATGTGTGTATGTATATATATATATATATATATATATATATACAAGAAATATATACGCTCCTGATCAAAATTTTAAGACACATCTTAAGATATTTGAAGAATTAATTCAAGTAGTCTTAAAATTTTGATCAGGAGTGTATTAAAGTGATACTTTATTTTAATATGCAAATTGGTAAAAAAAAAAAAAAAACTTTCAATTTTGCTTGCTATATCACATTTTGGTAACTCTTTCAGGAGACTGACCGTTTATTTTGAAATGTTTTCTGCATGTAAAATTACAATTATTCTCTATAGAATGTATTTTTTGTTCATATTTTTGGGTGACTGAAACAGATAAATGTACATATTTCTTATGGGAAAAATTGCCTTGATTTTTGTACGTTTTGGTTTTCGTCAAACCTCTTGGAACTAATTAAGAGCACAAACTGAGGTACCACTGTATAGCAATATCCCTGTTATGAGTCAAATTTTACTACATAGGAATCCTATAGTGCCAACTATATAAAGTGATAGTAAAACAAAAATAAACAATAAATAAATAAAGCTTTACTTTTTAATACTGTACACACGTTTGACAAATTACATACAAAGCCTATCCACTGCACATTTCATGCTATATCAATACATTGGTATTATATTTCTCATACATATAAGAAGAATGAATGAATTAAATTAAATGTAATACTATACATACTGTATATATCATTACAAAAATAATAGTAATTAATAGTAGTAATAATAATAGTTCATGTAGTTATTTATTTTACAAAAACTATCTAAAAGCAATTATTTTGAAAACTACTAAGTCTAGCTCAATGATGATTGAACAGTTTAGGTGTTGAACTTCATAAGTTTATTATGGGACCAATTTAATAAGTTTTCAATATGTGCAACACCTGTGACACAGCTGCACAGTCTTGGGTGAAGGTGTGCACGCATATTCCAAGACACACAATGACTTCTCTTTGGGAGTGAACGGCATGGCTCAACATGAAAACACAACAAAAATAAAACATTTCATATAAAATCTCGATGTGTTTCGATACATTCTGTGAAAATTTGAAGTTATTTCAACAAGAATTTCCAAAATGATTGGCCTGTGAAATTATGTCACATATTTTGGGACACCTTGTATAACAATGTAATATTAAAAAATACATTTCTTGTTAGAAATTCCTATATAAAATTTAAATTTGGCAAGATGAGGTTAAAGGTGAACGTTTAATGTCACCTCTGCACCAGTTCTCAATCCAAGGGCTGCTCCATGATTTGAAATGCAGTATGTAGGTCAAACGTCGTGTCACTATATGCCACCTGATTCACTGTTTGTTAGTGTTAATGAGCCATCTACCACAGTTTTCTCCATCCATCCATCCATTCATTTTCTATCCCGCTTATCTTCACTAGGGTCGCGGGTATGCTGGAGCCTATCCCAGCTGACTTTGCGCGAGAGGCGGGGTACACCCTGGACTGACGGTCGCCAGTCAATCGCAGGGCACATACGGTATAGACAAACAACCATACACACTCACATTCATACCTATGGACAATTTAGAGCCTCCAGTTAACCTAACATGGTTGTACAACAAAAAAAGCAGTTGTTTTGGTTTTGAGAACAACTTTTGTTCAATAAAATATGATGTGAAAAGCAATTCTTGATCATAATCAATGTATTGGTTAGAGATGAAGCCATTCCATGTAATCTAGGCACAGCAGGCCTAGCCAAGCAGCGCATATTGTGTTTCCCTCGATGCTGATTCTGGCACACTTTTAACGGATGCCCCCTCCCGTCATTTTTAACATGATTTTCAAATGTGGTCCTTCCCCACAAGATGAAGCCATGCTAGGATGCCAGCGTATGCCAGCATGTTTGGCAGACACACTACAGGTCCAACTGCCCCTGCCCAGCTGGCACAGTGATGTGATGGTTGGCTCTCTCCCTCTCACACACACACACACACACACACACACACACGTATCATTAGAGTCAGTATCCCAGAAAAGCCTCAGCCAAGGTCACAATGCAGTAGATCGCTGGTGTGGTGGAACCTGATTTTTTCTGTAGGACTGAAGAGGCGGTGAGAATCAATGTTGAAGAGATGAGCTATAGAGTGACACAGTCAATATTCAGGTTAAGGCCAATATCCCGGTTTCTGAAACATTTGGAATAGCCTGTTTACATGTGTGAAGTGAAAAAAAAACAAAAAAAAAACGCATGGACACGTTTCGATGCACGGAAAACAAGATGACGCAATTATTATCATATCATTTACGCTTCTTCAGTCTGTATCCAAAAATAACAACAACACCGGCACGGCGGATAATGAATGCCTTTGTTTGCACTTTGGTGCTGGTACCGACCCACCACCAGTACTTGACACTATTCTGTCTCACTTTCTTCATTAATGGAAGGCGAGAAGATGAAGAAATAGGAAATGGAGCCAGAGCTGTGCCATCCACATCCATGCTACATCCACTAGAGCCCCTCGGACACTTTTGAACGTGCGTTCGTACAAACCCTGCTTCGCGTAAATTCTCGCTCACCTCATGATTGATTTCGCTATCGCGGTACTTTCTACCGTCAGTAAAAGACATAATGTTACTGTCTTTCACCAAATTAACGAGGTAGCTTCTCCTCGCTCCAAAAGTGTGGGATTTTGCGTGCTGCCATGTTTAAAAGTAATTCCTGCCAAAGACACAAGATTTGTTTCGAATAGAACATGCACAGAACACAAATTAATATTCCTTTTGATCGGGATATCCCGATAGGCGTATACATGACCCAATATTTGGTTTAGAAAAGGAGTACCCAGGGGTAATATTCAGGTTTTTAAAACCGGAATATGAGCATATTCCGTTTTTTCAGAAGGGTGACTGGTGTTTACATGGCTGTGCGCAACCGGGTTATAGCGATGCAGTCTGCCGGTGATGTCATCCCCATGCGTTTAACTGGATTTATACTGAGTGATGGACCACAACGAGTCATACGAGTGCTTTGAAAGTTAAATCCAATTTTAAGCCTTTCAAACTACTTGCCAAGGGCCGTGGGTCGATCACAGCTTTTGTCTTAACTCAATGTTAAAGCGAAGGGAACCAAAGGCACTATTTCCCAGTACGAAATTTGCTCTAACTTCTTTAATACTTGAGGTAGCGAAGTGAATGAGGTATCAAAATAAAGTTGAAGCCATGTTTTATCAGATAGAATTAATCACACACTTGATCTAATTCAACGTGTTAATTCATTCATTGTTAATTCAACCTGAAGTGTTGGTCGCACTTTATTCAAATAAAAATGTGCATGCATTTGCCATTAATTGGTGTTTACTTCTTTGTTTATATCCAGAATTAATTTATACCTGATTCCCTTACAAAAAACAACTGGAATCTAGGAAACTTCACCTGCACTGTCCAGTAGCCAGGTATTTATTTCAAAGTCACATTGGTTGAATTTTTGGCTAAAAAGTTACTGAATCGCTTTAAAGTTACTGAATTGTTTCGGATTGTACCGTTCTAAATGAACCAATATCGATCATGAATCGTACCGGCAACCAGGAATCGTGAAACGAATCGACTCGTTATTAAAACGAATCGTTATATCCCTAATGAACAACATGATTAAACACCTCCGGATTTATGCTGTAGAAATAACAGTGCCCTGTCTTTGGCGCGCTATGTCAGACTGCCTCTAAGCAATCAGAATCAGGTAAGTCAAACAATAAATGACATCTCATTGCAATGTGACCAAAGGTTTCAGAATGCCCGCTGATGTCGTGGTAGTTCGCTGTAAATAAAGGACAGGAGCTAAGGCTTGGCAAGTTTATTCATGTGCACAGTTCGTCTCTATTAGCAACAGTCAAGTGACATTCTCAACCCACACAACACACTTCCGGCCTTCAAAATAAGAGCTCTTTTGACTACATCCTGTTTACTTGTGGTAAGAAAATAAGGGTGCCAATAGCTTACACCAACATTGGGCAGCAAACAAAGTATACTACTTTTCAAAAGTAAACATCTTTTGTGAAAGTGAACTCCTGTAAAAAGTAACTTCATAAGATTTACGTTCAAGTTGAATGGTTTGATATTTATACTGATTGAAAATAGCCCTGTAAGAAATTCTTAGTAAAGTAAATAAAAAGTTCACAGCATTAAACAACTCATGGACAAGTTTAGACGTTTAATCCAAAAAAAACTCTCGTTTGCTCTCTCATTTAAACCATCCAAACTTTTATAACTCTGCCTCTTAAAAGCATCAAAATCGAGGATCGTTAGGAACCGGAATCGGAAAGAGGAATCTGGATCGTTCAAACTCAAACAATGCCCAACCTTATGCATTAGTGCATTCACAAAAAACAAAATGGCGGGAATGCTGAAAGACAAGCCTTCACATTAATGCTATGGTGTGTCACTAATGTTTTTCTACTTATTAGCATCCCTTTCACACTTAATAATGGTCCCAATAACTTAAAAATATGCCCACCAAAGGACAAAAAGTGTACAAATCCTTCATGACAGGTGAGCTATTATTTTTCTCAGTTCAAATGCATATTCATTCTAAAATATTTAGAATATAATTTTTTTTAAATTGGCTTAAAAACCCTTGTTGTCACCATATTGTACTGAGCACATGGTAGATTGTGTTTTTTTTAATTCCTATTGTTGCTCTAGCCATATTGTACTGAGCAACCAGTACAATACCACTTTTGTACATTGCAATAAGTTAAATTTCCAGGTCTACGGTTATCTTAGCCGCTTTTTCTCTTTGTGGGGGTTAATCTTTTTTATGCCACTAAGGAGCACATTTGCATCATGTCTGTGTTGAGTGCTCTGATATGCTATGGCAGTGATTCTAAACCGCTGGGTCGGCACCCAAAAATGGGTCGCAGATCCAAGAAAAACAGCAAGTCATCTTCCTCTTTGGTATACTCTATACGAGGGGTGGGCAAACTACGGCCCGGGGGCCACATGCGGCCTGCCAAGCATTTGAATCCGGCCCGCCAGTTGCTTCCAAAGTAATTAAACCTTTAACATACAAGCCGGCAACATGACTTGCTCATAGTCAGAGCTAAGCTGAGACAACCTTTTGATGGTTTAGATAGCTTTTCACATGCAGCGATCCAGACAACTACCTCACCCACGGTGCCAAGCAAACACAAGTAAAAAAAAATGTGTCACACAATTTAACCTACGCACTGCACTGTCTGGGAAGTAAAAACGGAGGAACGTTAACGTACTCTTTAATAGTCAATGTTTTAGCATTCATAGTTCACATTGTATATCACATCTTTTATTCATGAACATTCCGGGTGTCTTTTTCAGTAAAAAAAAACTGTAAAATGTAATTTTGTTATTTGATATGGTTTGATATTTAAAGTGCTCCTGAAAAAAGGGACACAAGTACATACATATAGCAGATTGTATGACACTATAAGTCCAGCTGGACTGTTAGAATTATAAGCGGAAAATAGCGTGCATGTGTCAAATATATAGTCTGGCCCCCCGGCCAATTTTGTTAAGTCAGTGCGGCCCGCGAGTCAAAAAGTTTGCCCACACCTACTCTATACTCATTGAATTGAATTGGTGCAATTTTGACATTTAATTGATCCATTATTTGTACGCATGCAGTTATCCTGTTCCTGCACATTTCTTTAATAAAATGTCATAAATTCCTCCAAAATGGAAATGAGAACCCCTTTGAGAACCCCTGGGCCATGATGTACTAAAGTTGTTGTTTTTTGTCGTTTTATTTGCATTTTGGTTACGTACGTTACGTAGACCAGTGTTTCCCAAGGGTATGACCCTTTTTGTCATACCATGAGTACCCCCATGTTCTATGTACCATGCACTTTAATGTGACTGTGTAGGTGCAAAAATGATGCCAACATTGACAAACTCAGTGGAGGTAGTCGCAAGGCTGCCTAAAAGCAAGCGAGTCACTGAGTGCACAAAGCACAAAAAGCATTTCATCACCAAAAAAAATAAACAAAAAAAAAACCCTGCCACCGACTGACCTTGCTGTTTTTTCAAAAAGTGAAAGCACTCTTTCTGAGAGCCATCTACATCGAGCACATATTCCTCGCTTGAGGGATTCTGACATCTGAACTCTCGGGAGGCTGCCCTAGGGGGCACCTTTTTTTTTTTTTTTTTTTTTCAGGAGCGTACACAAAGACGTGCACACACATCAAGCAGCACGGTCTGTGTCGCCTGTCTTCATCTCACTTTGCTTTAATCTCATTTTCCTCCTTTCACTTGCCCTCGGGTTTCGTATGTCTTGTTACTATCAAAGCGTGTCAGAATTAAAAAAACACTCAACTGCCTACGGGCCACAAGATTAGGTACACCTGCATAATGTCACCAAATATTCAGAGGGGGATACAGCTGGCCAAGCAATATATTCACACAAAAACTCTTGAAAAGGCCTTTGAGAGTGAAAGTAATTACACCATGTGCTGCCTAAATGACACAGCGAGCACCAAGTGACCTTCATAGTGGGCAAGAACCACAGAGGCTAATGGCTTTAAACGAGACAAGGCTCGTTTCCATCTACTCGCAACAGGAAGTGTCATTTAGGGGCGGTGGGCAGGTGTGATAAAATAAGGAGGATACAAAGGAGAGGCTTGCTGTACACCTTGTGGACAGAAATATTGGGACATCTGGCTGTTACAAGAAGTGACAAGCGAAGTAAATATGGAGTTGGTAGTCAATCCTGAAGAGCACAAGACACTTACCCAAAGCTTTATGGTCCTTGCTTTCACAACTACGCCTTGTGGTATATTTGTCAGAAAAAGGCAACCAGCGCCAGCTGGCCCATTAGGCAATATAGGCAGATGCTAAGGGCCTCGTGGCCTCCACGGGACACAAAAAAAAATCTGGAAAAATTCCTCTTCACCCAATTATTACTATGAAGTCTTAAAACGGAAAAGCCCACATTGATTAAAATGTAAAGCAATTTACAAGTATGTATATCCACGCCCATCATTATTGGACATAGTTTTGCACATAGTTGTATATAGATATTTTACATGGCGCTTGTATAAAGTTATTTTATTTCGTTTTTGTATTGTGTAAATGTAGCTTATAGAGTTATTGTGTGCAAACTGTGTGGTTATTTACATTGTTTGATTTTGATTATTGTATTTATAATTTATAATTTTTGTTATTTATTCCCTTATTTATAAAATGCTCATTTTGTGTTTGGGTATTTATATTGTATTTCATATTATCTTAATTTGATTTTTTTGTATTTATAATGTTTTAACCATGTAAATTGGGTGACACATTATTGTACAAATGAAAGACAATACAATTTCATAATTTCGCCACATAAAGTCTTGCATTGGGTAGGGCAACATAGGGCACCTGAATACATCATTTCTTCACCTAAAGGCCCACATTGAACCTGACATCCTCTTTGAGACCCGAAGCATTGATATTCAGACCTTTCTTTAACAACAATCAATGTGATGCAAACAGACCTTGAAGCATTCACAACACCATTCCAACATTCAATTGCAGACAAATTGCCTGTGTTGAAAAATCAGCTTTTCACTTCTCTTCCCTCCAAACAAACAACAATCCCATATTTAATAGACAACATGGTGTCAAGTTAATAGTAAACCCTGCTTCTTTACCTGCAAGAACATACACAAATAACAGGTGAGCCCATCAGCAACTGTGATGGAAATGAACAGGTTCCCTTCATAGTAAAGATGACAAAGTCTTTGGGGAAATATTTAACGTAAAGTAATTATGGTACTGTTGATTATGAGAGTGGACAAAGAGTAATTGCATGGCGTCTGCTGATGGCGGACATAATTTTTTTTTTTACACTATTACAGTAAGTCAAGATGAATGGAAAGTGGAAAGCTCAGCATTAGTTCAGTCGTATCAATTAGTTGAGTATCACTGATAAATTGTGCCGCTATTAGGCCATCATGGCCAAGCTCTGGACAAAATATTGAACTTGGTGCAAGGTTTGTAAAAGCAAACACACACACACACACACACACACACACACACACTAAGGCAGGCTCAACTGGGAGCTGATTAAACGGATGCAACAAACTGCACTTTTGCCTCCCCTCTGGGCTGAAAGCTCCTGACAAGCCCGGTCTATCTGACTCCACCACGACACCACGGCCATTTCAACTCTGCGCTCTAAAACTCTCTGAAAGGAGGGAGGGAGGTGGAAAGGTTGAGCAATAGATAGCCCAGGGAGGACATCAAGCAAGACATGAGAGACAAACTTTGGGATTGGTGAAGTAGAAGAAAAGAGGAGCTCATCATTATTGATTCAAAGTGATGTTCCTGCTGTCTTATGCGGCTTTCCGGTACAATGTTAACTTCCAACTGGTTCCTCGCAAATTAAGGGAAAATGAATGTACTCCGACTTCAGTGAGATACACTAAGACACTACACACAACAGTGGTGCCCAATAAGACTATTTAAACAACCTATATTTATATGTTAACCTATTATAGGCAGTGAATTAATCTTTAAAGGGTCACTGACATTATATTTCAACTTTGCTTAAATATGTTCTAAATTGTTGGTAATTATGTTGTTCATTTTTTTGAACTTGAACGTTAAATTAGTAAAAAAATTGAATTTTTGTACGTCTCAAACCGCCATTTCGGTCGGTGCTTGTCAGAAGGGGGCGTTTCCTATGTGACGTAAGCGCAGTTGAACATCACAAGTAAACACAACAACACAAACACAAAACACAAAAACACAAACACAAAACACAACATTTTTTCAAACACAAAATTGTAAGTGTAAATTACCTTGGAGTTGCTTAGCCTCTAATTATTGTTTTAAATTGGCTTCTTAATGAGAGCAAAGGGCTTTTTGGAGCCTTTTTTATGACGTTGGTGAAGGAGCAGGATTGTAAACAAACGCTAGGTAGTCGACTTGGTTCGGCATGTTTTTCATCAAAATACTAGTCATAACAAAACGTTGTGTTGCAGAAAGACTCAATTTCTGTCAGCATGGCTTGGCAAGCTCCACATTTACACCACCAAGTCATGCAGGTGTAATGACTTGCCCACCATCTGCTATGAAGTTTCACTCTCGCTTCTTGTGGGCCCAGCTTCTAAAACCTGTAGCTCATCCTCTGTATATTCAGGCTCAAAAAGATATATTTCTGGATCCTCATTTGTCCAAAAGTAGTCGTCGTTGGCGGCTCTCACGAAGTCTGCCCTGATTAGTAGCAACAAACAGACACACTCTTGACACGCTGCTGTTGTTGACGGAAGTAGTAGTACTAGTTCCTTTCCATGGGCTATGCGAAATCAGTGCGCCCAGGAAATAAGTTCTGGTCACGTTTAAAATGATTAAAATACTGGAAAATACTCTAAGTATTACATATTATCATTAATGTACCTGTTACTGCATGTACAATATATAAAACGTTGTTGGAGGTTTTGTTAGAGGGCTCTATAGGCAAAATAGGTGTGTCGCAGGACGTGCATTGTTATCTCCCTCATGCTGTTTTTATCTCTTTAGAATATACAGAAAAGGGAAAAACGTGTGCTGATGTTTCACATAAGGATTGTGGATGATGAGCAAAATAAAAACATTTTTAAAAAAGTGCAGTTTTCCTTTAAGAGTCCAACTGATTCTTCCTTGCAGTCAGCTGTTGCACACAGCCAAACCAGCGTCAAGCGGGTGCACATAACAAAAAAGCACAAAGTGCATACCAAAATAAGAGTATAGAACAGTAACTAAGGAAATAAAGGAATACACAAACAGCAGAATCACGGTGAGCGTCACAAAAGCTTTCAAAATAAATAATAAATAAAATGCAGTCCACAATGCAAGAAAAAAAAGGGAAAAAAAAGCAAAACGCTAATAAATGCAATCAAGTGGCTCAAGAGGGTCACAACACTTTTCCACAAACCTCCGTTTCTGGCTCATGTGATTGTCAGCAACTGAGATGTCGTTGTTGCTTGTTGTTCAGTGGAGAATAAACGCTTGATACCACTTATTCTCGACCCTCGACGTGAGTAATATGTCGACGGACAATGGCGACAACACCGGGGCCGTACCAGCGCCACTCAATGCTAACGAGGCAGCTAACGACTTTTGGCAACACATCGAAGCCCAGTTCCGACTGCGAGTAATAACAAACAAACAAACAAAGTATTTCCGCGTGGTGGCCGCGCTAGACCTTCACCTTCCCTCATATCGTAGAAACAGTATGACGCAACATTTTTGTGGTTTTGAAACGGTGACTTTTTTATACCATGGTATACCTTGAAACCTGTAACTGTCCCAAGCTTGATTACAACTGAAAAAAACTACGTCTGTACATGGATACATGGCAGCAGGAAAATCTGAATGTGATGTATGATTGCTGACACGGTTGATATTTAAATGCCAGCCCTGAAATACATCAAACTGTCTACGTCCTGCCTGTAAACACCTTGTAGCAACACATGTCTGGTTTTGTCATGAAGCCTCTTTCAAGAACTTCAACTTAGGCGGCTGACGTGCACAGTGACATAAAGACAAAAGTGAGACATAATAAAAATAGCAAGTATGGAGGTTGTAGTGCGACCGGTCGGGGAAAAAAAAGATAGATGAAGAGAACTTCAGCATTTCATAAACAACAATCAGATGTAAAATATTTGCATACAGGGTGAAAAATGTAAGCAGTGATCCAGAAATAAGCTCCGGAAAAGGAGCACACAAAGCAAACGTGTGAGATATTATACATGAAGCCCGCATTGTTGTTTTGCTGCTGATCCATGCAAATAGAAAAGTAAAGCTAACATTAGCATATACTGAGATCTGTCAGGCCTGCTGAGCTGCATGAAAGATGTGGATAACAAAAGTTTGGAAAGATGAAATGATAACCAGGATGTTGGGCGGATGGATGCATGGACAGAAAGAAGGGTGAACGTAAGGTTGGGTAGATACATTGTTGGATAGATGATGGATGAATGGATGCATGGATTTATGAAGCCATATAGAAGCTAGAAAATACATGGGTGGACAAAAGGTTGGACAGATGGGTGAACGTGTGAATAGTAAAGTGATACCAGGTTGGTAAAAGGATGTATGGGAAAGAGAGTGATGGCATGATGAATGGATGATGGGTTAGTAGGTGAACCATTGAATGATAGCAGGTTAGGTAGACTGATGAGGGATGGATTGTGAAGGAGATGGATGGAAGAGTGAATGATGGATGGATGAATGCTCTATTGTTTGATGGTTGGGTGAATGGATTGATTAAAGGTTAGGTAGCTACATGGATAGATGAAAGGTTATGTAGGTGGAGGGAGTACCGGTGGTTGGGTTGATGACTGGATGGCTTGATGATAGTAGCTTCATTAGGAGGATGATGGCTGAACAGATGGCAGAATGTTTTGGTGAATGGATGATGGATCGCCAAAAAATGGATGGCTCAAAGGTTGGGTAGATGAACAGGTGGATGGATTCACAATAACAGGTTGAGTGGGTGGATGATGGATGATAGATGGATCCATGACAACAGCCTGAGTAGGCCAATTATGGGAAAATGGACGGATGAATCATTTGGTGGATGAATGGTTGGGTAGATGAGTTGATATGAGATAGATGGATATACTGAAGGGTGGATGGATGCATAGTAACAGGCTCAGTAGGTTGATGGATGAACAAATAGATGGATAGCTGGGATTAAGGTTGGGTAGATGGATAATGGCTGGCTGAATGATGGTAGGATTAAGGGTTGGTTAGATGGATGAATGACTGAATGAATGGCTACATGATGGCACTTTGGACAGATGAATAATGAATAGGAGTTTGATTAAATACATTATTGGTAGATGGATGGATAAGGTGCATACATTGATGCATGGCTGGATGGATGAATGCATAGACTGCTAAGAATCTAGTTGGACCGGTTGTGTGGAGTTGGTTCTGAGCTGCAGTGAGAAACACCACGTACTGCTTAGAACATATTATAGCATATTTAACACTAATCAAAGCTACAGTCAGTGATATAAGTGATGTAGTACAGTGGTAACATTGAATGTGTGACATCTATGCTATCTGACTGTGAGGTCATGTCTTTCTTTAGTGGCCATGCCTCTTTTTGTACAGCACTTCAGTCAAAAGCAGCATGCAACATAGCAGCAACATAAAATAATCTGGCTGCTTTCATTTTTTCATTCTTTCTGTTTTGATCAAATTTAATTACAGTATCAAATGTATCGAGTAAGATTGTTTTTGTAAGCTGCTATAATGACAATATGGGCTTGTGATTATTTCAAATAAACACACTGTGGCTGTGATTAATGGCTCGCCTTGTTGCGCCTTGAGGATTTTTACATTGACGCTGAACTAGTAAGCAACAAAAAAAACAATAAAACAGATTCAATACAGTCCACTAATGTCATGTAGTGTTTCTCCTCCTGCATCGTCTGTAGTGTAGATTGATGTGTAGCAGCAGAAAGACTAGTACATAAAAGGTAATTGCAATGTTAAAGCTCATAAATGTTTAAAACAGTCCACTTTTGCAAGGAGAAAAAAAACAGCCTGGGACAAAGGAGCAAAGGAGTCATGGCATGAGAACAACACACAGATGGTCATGTCCCAGTCCAAAGCGCTGGGAGGCAGATCCTGCATCCCCACCTAAATGGAGCACAAGACCACACAGATCAATTCCAAAGCAGATGGTTTTCGTCCAAAAATGGCTGAGTACCAAAACCCAGTGGTCGAGACCTTCAGCGCACCAGTTATGAACTCACATTGTTGTACTTCCTGTTGTGTAGCTATTCCAGTCACCTTCCTGGTTATCACTGCGAGCCAAAAACAACAACAAAGCCAAGTTGGACTGGAACCAAAGAGGACGTCAAAGGACGCTGCACTACAATGCACTCAATCCACTTCAAACTCCTATTCTTGTCTCCTGCTGTTACCAATCCTTACGACCGATTGCTGAGGCAGGTTTCCAGGGAGTTTCTCCCCTGTGGCGTGGACCCGATCCATGTGAAAGCACGCCTCGTATTTGCGAAGCACAAGTGAGTGGAGGAGAGAAGGGGAGGGAAGATAAAGGCCTGACCTAAATACAGGTAATTCACCATAGGGGATCACAGACACTGAGATACATGAAAGTTGGAACCTTTTCAGCACCCTTTTTGAAGGGTTAGAGTACTTGTAGAAAACTTCAGGCAGCATGCCACTTGTCATGCTGCTTTTAGCGGCTGAGTGGCATGTGATCCGAACGGTATTTCATCTGTCACAATGGGAGCCGTAGGAGTCACGAGTCACCAAAACATGGTTATGTTGTTATTTTCGTAGTGAAAAATAAAATTGAAAGGGATATTTCCTGTGTTAGATGTGTGCTCAAATGTTGACGTATCTACCCTTTTTTACACTTCCCATCACTGAGAGCACTCTCCAGAAGATGCCTGAAGACAAAGGAGGAAGTGATGTTACCTCCAAAACCCTCTCTCTCGGAATTACTCATGGAATACATTGTTTCTATGTTGTTGTTGTGCATTTTTTTGTTGATTTTCTGTTATTGTTAATATTTTTTTATATAATGCCTGCTCACCGTGTGATAGGCTTTTGCACGAACACTCAAGCCTGTTCACATTTCAAAAAGATGCCATTCACATGTCACATTCTTCAGTTTTCTGTTTGGCACATTTCCAGGACAATTGTTTTGATATTAGGAAAGTTTGGGACTGAATGTTTATTGACAGCTTCTACCATCAGCTGTCCCGACTATGTTTCCTTGAGCTCAGACTGGAAAAAACACAAGCACTGACCCAAAAGGAAATAAAAACAAAAACGTCACAGCCAAGATGGCGGCGGGTCAGAAAACTCAGGCGTTAATAATAATCAGAACTTCGCTTCATTTCACTCGTATTTTATAGTTGTTTACTGGCTAATGAATACAAAAATGTTTTATTAAGTGAGTACTTTCATTTTGTAAATCCTTTTTTCAAACACTTCTTGGTGTCGTGAGCACTTTACTTCCTACCCATGCTGTAGAAAAATTGAGAAATCACCATAACCAATCATCTTATATTCAGGGTCTAAAGATTCATGCATGGAAAGCGTTGTGTCAAAGGACTTCTCCCCAATCGAGGAAGAGTTTTTTTCCCCGTCACTCACACACTGGAGTGACCTGGAGAGATTCAGCTGAGACAACAGAGATCCACAGATACAAATAAGTGTCTTAATGGTTGGAAAAGTTAACAAATAACAGGAGTTATGATGATTTTAAGATAATGAAGTACATTCATCAAACAACTTGTAGCTAAGATTCCTGATATCCCTTTTTTTTAATGTAATATAACAGTAGCTATTTCATGGTTACCATGGTTAGCTTTTCTATTTACAAATGGGTCTTGAAAAAGATGAGTTGTCTTCTATTTGGTGTCTAAAGATTTGTGCATTAAAAACCAGAAGGTGTTGCCAAATGACTCCCCAAGCTACTCAGAGCTTTTGTTCTTGTCACTCACACACCACACACCATGACAGACAGACCCGCTTTGAAAAAAAGTGTCTCAAAGATTGTTATAGCAAGGTAGTAAACAACACAGGAAGAGATATGATGTTCATTTTAAGATAACGGTCATTCATGAAGCAGAGTCATCAAAGCAGCTAAGAAATGTATGATATCCTTTTTTAATTGTAATCTACCAGTTGCTAATTCACCAATACTAAAAACAGGATTTTTCAAAAATTGGGTCTTGGAAAAGATGAGTTGTCTTTAGAGGTGTAACGATTCGTTTTAATAACGATTCGATTCATATCACGATTCATGCTTGCCGATAAGATTCAAGGACGATATTGGTTCATTTAGAACGATACGATCCAAAATGATGCAGTAACTTTAAATCGATTCAGTAACTTTTTAGCCAAAAATTCAACCAGTCTGACTGTGAAATAAATACCTGGATACTGGACAGTGCAGGTGAAGTTTCCTAGATTCCTGATGTTTTTTGTAATGGAAAGGAAAAGTATAAATTCATTATGGTTATAAAACAAACAAGTGAACAGCAATTAATGGCAAATGCATTCATATTTAATTTGAATCAAGTGCAACCAACACTGCAGGTTGAATTACATGACGTGAACTTTAATTTGATACCTCATTAATTTCTCTACCCCATGTATTAAATAAGTTAGAGCAAATTTCATACCAGGAAATAGTGCCTTTTGTTCCCATTGCTTTAACCCACTGACCCAACTGTACCAAAAAATATATAATAACTTAGGCTGTGACATTTGCTTTAAAAGTCAACAGAGTAGCCATTTCCAGTCATGTAGGCCTCACTACTACACGTGCTACACTACAAAAACATACAGAAAAAATATTTAAAAAATAGATATTTTGTCAGATATTCTATGCTCAGGATTTTTGTTCAGAAGCCTTTATTATTTATTTGTGAATAATGGCAGATTTTTTATGTTGGTTATTCAGAATATGCTGAAGTTTGTGTTAATTTTATGCATGCTGCTACTGGCGCAATATACTTTTCCTGCTAGTTCTGTACAATGGGAAATATGTTGGTAGATGTAACCTTCCAATTATTAAGATAATGGAAGTAAATGTATCTGTTTTATGTTTATTTAAATTGTCTCTGCTCCCCTAGGGAACACATTTAGAGAAACATACACAATCACAAGTCTTATATGTCTTAAATGGCTTATTTACTCTTATTATGTCTACTATATTGGGTAATACGAGTGTAATCTTGGTGTGGAACCAATTAACCGCAATAAACAAGGGATTACTGCCCAGTCTCTGTTTGTCATCTCCCTAAATCATTAAGACCTCTTAATCGGGTGAAGACTCTTGTCCATAGGAGGTTCTTCAGTATCTTTAATAGATTCGATAGATAGCCAGAGTATCCAGGCAGGGTTGTGAGATGATTTACAGCCCTACACTCTCACTGGTGGGCGCAGTTCCTTGTAAGACTCATCACTTCTGCCAAATACATTCTGTTTTTTGGCCACCTTTGGTTTTTTAGTTTGGTTTCCTGGCTGAACAAATAACTAATAACTACTAAACTGACATAAGATGCTCTTTTTCAACATGTGCATTGGTTCGAACTTTCTCCATTTGGGACAGTATGCATACAAATGCATACAGTACATCTTTCAGGTCAGTGGAGGCAATTCTCTCAGGAGGGATAACAATGAAAGTGTTGCTTTGCAAATGCACCTATACTGTATGTGAAGGCTGTACATTTGTATACATTAGAGGGCAGGGATGTCCATGTAGATGGACAGGCGATTAATAAAGACGATTCCTTCAGGAAATGTAAAAAAATAAAAAAACACACACACACACACACAAATAATTTGGTTTCAGGATGATCTCCAACAGTGTCATCCATCACCATGCTGCAAAAACACACACTTAGCATATTTATATGAAAAATGACAGATAGAAGCTTAAACTTGCTGTCACTCAAAGGCTGTATTTAGGAAGCTATTTCCGTTTCATGGTTTCTAATCAACCATCTCGGCCTCTTCTGACCTCACCACCCATCACCAGCAACACAAATCACACATGCTAATTTCAGATTAAACAACATGGGAGGTGACCGTCAGTGATCATCCACAGGGAGTAGGAAAACACAACAGGAGGGGAAATTAATACAACCAGCAGGGGAAGGCAGTTGGGATGCAACCTCTTCTAGAACCTTAAAGCTGTGGTAATTCTAGATACGGTCCTACATATTGTTACTTAAGTAAAAATGGACATCACATAATACAGTATAGTTATATTATAGTTACAATACTGTGTAACTATAATGATTACTAAAATGTGAAAAAATTACTTAAGTTAAAAAAACTTTTTTATATCTATACTACAATAATGTTCCATGATGTAGATATTGAATTTTCAATATTTACAGTGTCCTATAGAGGGTTTATTGTAGGGATGCTCCGATCGATCGTCCACCAACCAGTATCAGCCGATTTACGTGAAAAATCATGTGATCGGCACATGCCGATAAATGCCTTTCAACGCCGATCACAGAAGCCTTACTGTTGCAGGTCGCAGCGATCCCTTCGTGCAGTGTAGTGTTTTGCCCTAACTAACGTCTTGGGCAGTGTGCTCCTCCCACTTCTCAATCATGTCTACCGTGTGGAACTTAACTACCGACACATGCCACAAAAACTATCTTGTGGGGGTAGCGCGTGAAAAAGCTTTCATTTAATACATTTAATACGGCATTTGAAGAACAAACACGTGACGCATATGGTGAGTTTTCGAGGCTCACAATGTGATAATCAGTGAAACGGCAGCTAATGCTGCCATGTGGCCAACACTAGCACGTATGTGCTTAACAGTCAAAAGGCTAAGCTAATAACCCTAAAAATAACTAAATCCATTGGACGAGATGATCAGCCTCTCTCAGTGGTGGAAGACACCGGGTTCGCCGAGTGCTCTTTCACATATCTGGAAGTCCTGCTAAAGCTCCAACAACGTACTCTCACATTCAAAGTCTCCTTAAAGAAGGCGTCTCATCCTCTGTAAGTTTCAAGACTGATATATGTTCTCTTCAAAAAGTAAGTCAAATATGTTTTTGTCTAGATTAAGGTGACTTTATGGTCCTTTTTTCATAACATATAGCTTACAGTAAAGGAGCAGCCAGGAATTCTGAGTTCCATGAAAAAAAAAATCACTAATTTTATTAATAATTGCTAGGGTTGGGCGATAATTTTTATATACCGGTATAACATCTTACAATGATAAATTACTTATACTGGTATAAATGATCATTTCAAACAGAAAAAAGCAGAGTCGATGACGTGTTTTTCCTGCGACTGCACACCGCGGCACACTGTATTGACGCATTGGCGCCTCACGTCTACCACCAGCATGGTCCAGTGGTGGAGAAGAAAGCAGCGCAAACAAAACACCAAAACAACCAAAAGAGACAATATGAGCATGGCTGAAGGCGGAGGAGAAGTGGAGACTACAGATGAAGAAACTGCTGCTAAACTAGGAGGTACTGTACCTCTGAAATATGGAAATGGTTTGGTTTTGATAGAGCAGATGTAGTACAGACATGTGGAGTAGCCGAGCGACTCAACCATATATTAGCCTCACGGTCCACTACATAACTAGCGACTAGCATTTGAAGTCATCCCATCTCCAGACAAGTTTTTTTCCGGAGGAACATACAGGTGAAAATATTGCAGGTGAATTGAAGGAGTTTCCCCAGGAACGGGACTTACATGAGAAGAAACAAGTGTGTGTGACTGATGACAGTCTAATGTTGTGAAAGTAGCTGCCTTGAACAACTGGAATAGACTGGCTTGCTTTGGACACTCTAAAAAGTGCCATAGGTAACATACTTTTAATTGAATTCATTTTAATTATATGGGCTAAGGTCTGTAGCTTTTTATACAAGACACTGCTGAATTTAATTATATCGTCATATTGTGATACAGCCCAAAAATATTGTGATGCATGCTAAGGTCCAACCCTAGTACACTAGGTGCCCAAGTTAGGAACATCCGACTAGCGAACACTTGCGGATACGAACACAAGCCGACTGGTCTATATTTTATTTTATTTTGCCTTGTCGTCGCTCAATCAGTATTTATACTGCTACTGTACATGCTTGACCAGTAGAGGGCACTGTGACACTGCTAATGCAGCCTTAGAGCTAATGAGACCAACAGAGGAAGAGTTAGGCTGGGGAGATACAGTGTAAAGCTAAATGAAAAGCTAAATTGTACAACCCGGACAGAGCGTGTGATTAAAGTTATGAAGAGTCAAAAGGCCTGCTTAATTCTACACCACCCACAGAACACTACCTCTTTTAGAAGAGTCTAACGACGACGACGACGACTTGTCCTATTTTCAATATCTCCTCCTCCAGCTCCTCCACAACGATGTATGCTCAACCACTCCTCTTCAAAGGTAAATAACATTTATCATTATGTATTATTATATCACTTTTATTAGTGTTTTTTTCATTAATTATCCTCGTTTAATATTACTACTGCATCCAAACTCATATTTACATACATACGCATATACTGTATATGTATACACGTACATGTAGTACCTATATCATTGGTGGTATTACCTTTTCCCCTACTTAAGAACAATTCGAAATAAGAACGGTCGTCTGGAACCAACTGTGTTCGTAAGTTGGGGACCTAGTGTAATTACCTACTTCTAGGGCCCCCTGGCAGTCAAGGGACCTAGGAATTGTCCTGACTTTTCCCCTTTATATGACCCCCCCGGCCAATAGCACTCATCATAAATAAATTGAAAAATGAATCCATGTGATCGGAATCGGCAGCATAAAACCCTTATCGGAGCATCCGTAGTTTATTGGTGTAACCCATACAACATGCATCTCCAAATTTTGGTTGCATGTTCTAATCTGAAAAAAAGGAAAATAAATATGACAAAATATATAATAAAACCACTAAATTTGCAGGTGCATGCTTTTTTGGAGGGCGACTATATGTTTTATTTGTTATTATTATTTTTAACATGAACTAATCAATAATATTAAAAATAAAAATGAGACAATCAAAAAATAGGCACTATTTCACCTTTTTCAAGTTATAATATAGTATTGATTAACCAGCTTTAAATTTTTTTTTCCTCCAATGTGTTTACTTTATAAACTGTGGTGGCTGGCTTTAACTATGTAAGAATTTAATCCTCCTCAATAAAAATAAAAAATGTACTCTTGAACTTACTTTTGGCAGGTTATTACTTTATTTTAAGGTCCGGGCAAGATGTTGGAGAGCATGAATAATTAACTTTTATGATCGGCCAAAAGACAAACTGGCAGCTTCCAGTAGCCCAGGGGAGCTTGCAGGGTTGTTCACTGTATTGATTTTTCACTGTGTACTGTATGTGTGCGTCTGGGTGGTGTGTGTGTGTGTGTGTGTGTGTGTATGTGTGTGAAAAGGGTGGGGAGGAGGAGAGACAGGAGACTGTGTTACATTGTATGGGGCAAGCATGAACATCTCACGAGTACTTGATGAGAAATCGAGGAGCTTTAATTGGAACTCAATTAGTGTCTGTCTGCAACACACACACACACACACACACACACACACACACACACACACACACACACACACACACACACACACACCTTGACCAGTCAGGATGAAAGGGGAACAATCTCAGGTGGGTTTTTACTCAAGGCCTTTGCTCTCCTCTCCCCCCCAAAATGAACCATTATATGTATGCTTGGAGTCGGGTACTCTTGCGATCTCTATTAAGTACAATACAGCTATGTTAACATAATAAAAGAAGAAAATGTATACCATACAGCAACAGTGGTTAAGTTATTTTTACACTAGTGTGACAGTTACGTATGTTAAAATGCCACTAAAACATTGCCTGTGCAGTAAATAAAAGGTTTTATGATGGCCACAGTGAGCCTGGAACAGATTAAATACATTTTCATTATTTTCTATTGATGGCCTGAGGGCTAATTCTGGCCCACAGATGGCATAAGACCAGCATGCAAAATAAACAAAACTAATAATAAAAATCCTGAAAAAAATGAAGCAAATGCAATGCTCAATATTTCACTTAACTATATATATATATATATATATATATATATATCATAACTTTTTCTTCACTGCGTGGTTTAAGATGAAAAGGGTGTTGAATCCATTCCACTTGTTCATATGGAGAACACCTACCACCACTGAGAATCCAGTTTTTGTTGTTTTTCATGTGACCATTTATTGTAGTAAGCCAAGGTGTGTTTGTACAGTTAGCAAAGACAGACTTCTTGAATGGCATCAGAACACCAGAACGGATATCAGAAAGTCTTCAACCAAAGTAAGCATTTGTCACTGCTGGTATTAACAATTAGTTAGCCCCCAACAGCTAACAGCAGAAAGTCCTATGTCATCAACGAAGCAAATTCTCCACTTTGACTGAAACTTGGCTTGCAGTCTTTGCACTATAGACACCTTGCACACGTCTTACAGCCATTATTGTCACTCAAAACTTTCTAGATTCTGGCTCTAAAAGAAGGTTGCTACTTACCTAGCTACCGTGGACTATAAGCCGCCACTTTTTTCAGATGCTTTGAAACCTGCGGCATAATAGAATTATGCCACAAATTTTTGGCTACATTTCCAATTATGCTTAAAGTGGCGAAACAGAAAGTGCATTTCCGCAATAGAAGCTAATATCACATATTTTAAAGTCTTATGCAGCAATCGTGTTTTGATCTGACAAATCCTAAGTGTAGAATTACTCAAGCTTCTGCTTGGACTGCTTCGACCACGGCAGCTGTTGAACTCCGATGAAAAAAAGCATCTCACAATTTAAACACTGAGTCTAGGTAGGGTTGCAAGGTTTATAGTGTGTCTTTCTGTGTATATATCCCATGTTACAAAGTGGACACCTGCGGCTTATAGACAAGTGCGGCCTATATGTGCACAAACGTTTCTTTCTCTTTAAATTTGGTGGGTGCTCTCAATAGTCAGGAATTTACGGTAGTTTGTATCCTGAAACGCACTTTTCGTGGTCGACTGTGGAACCAATTAACCGTGATAAACGAGTAATTACTATCATGAAGTTAAATTCAGATTGTTTGCTTTTAAGCACCTCATACGCCTCAAGCCATTTACCTGCTAGTACAAGCGGCATATTCCAAGCGAAACTGTGACGCCAAGACAAGGTAGCAGATACTTGCAAAGCAAAATATTTTTTGAGTTGGTACTTGGTTTTAAATGTTTATGAAACTTTGATATGGATGGTTTTGCCCCTTGTCCTTGGACTTCTGTGTGTCAAAATGTGCCACCCTTTACAGTGACCAAAACCCATCTGAAGAGGGCCATTTGTGGCCCATGGCTTTTTTTTTTAATTGGCATATTCCAAAAATAAAATGTAACAAGGCCTGCGCAAAGGCATTACAAAGGATCAGATATTAGGGACACATTAAAAAATACAAATATAAAAAGCTAGCAATGTTATAGGAAAAAAAACTTTGAAATGTTGAATTATCAGGTGAAGTCATCATACTAATACAAATAACACAAAGCGGAGATGTAGACCTTTATATTTACGGTATTTTACTCTTAAACGACTTTGGAATGGTTTTTGTTTGTTTAATAAACAAAAAGGTAAAGAATTTAAAAGTTGTCACCCATATTCTTCCATTTTTCTGTATGCGGCCCTCAACTGAAAACCAACCCTGATTTAGTTGAATAGCCTTGTTCTATGGTAATAATTGTTTCTAAATACAGGGTTTCCGCTACATGTAACGCCACTACAAAATACCACCACCCCTTAAAAATGAACTTGAAAACAATATTAAGCAGCATATTGTATGAATGTGTATACTGCACATGCTATATACTTGTAGATACATATATAGCTTTTCATTAAACACATATTGAGCACAATTAGTTTGAAAACAAGCCGGCACTTGGTCATGTCGCGGGCTCGCTGCACTCGCGTCTTGTGTTGACGCTCACTGTCTTCCTTATTATCGCGCAAATAAAAAATAGTCCGTAAAATGTGTAGTCAATTGACGACCGCTTGTCACATGCGAAGCCTATCTGCGCCAGCGTATGCGATTGCTCACGTTTCAATCTCATTCAACTTTCTGCCGTCTTTTACCCATTTGCACTGCCTCTCCGGCAGTGTCACTTAACAATCTTGCTCTCTTGTTACCATTATAATACTTATGGCTTGTCTTCAAAACACTAGATATGTGTCTGAGTTGTTCAACAAACACGTAGTGTGTCCAGATTTAGACAGTGATGCTATCACAGGGGTCTCCAACAGGTAGCTCGTAAGCTAGCAGTAGCTCACCAGCTGATGTTGAGGAGTTCACCTCTTAGTAGTTTTATAAGTGTTCTATTCAAACATGACACCTGTATTTAATGACAAATGAGCACACTGAGTGGAGATGTGCTTTGTAAATAAACTACAGTTAAATGTTGGCAGTCACATAGAATAGCTAACCTCTCCTTTCTTTTCTTTTTGTCAACAGTAGATTTAATAATGCTGCAAGTTGGACACACCTGTGCTATCATAACCCTGGACTCTCCATTATACTCTTTATACACCACACATTTCTATAACAAAAATATGTAAAATTGTATTTGAATATTATTCAACAATTAATTTCCCATGTGTTGGTTTTACTCTAAAAACAGGCATCAAATTAAATTTAGGTTTGTGTCAAATAGTACAAATTAGTTTTGTACTAATAGTCACATAGTAGTATTGGACTAAAAAGGTCAGGTAACAAAAAGAGGCTCAACGTTTTACAGTAGACTCCCTTTAAGTGACTGCAACTGCAATTAAATTAGCCGTTTTGCAATGCTCTTGGTTCATGTTCTGCTGGTTGTTGAAAAATGTTAAATAAATAAGTTAATAATAAGTAATAAAGTAAGTAGTAAGTAGTAAAGTAATAAAAAATGGTATTTGTCGTAGTAAAAAAGAAATTGCAGACGCGGCAGCGGCATTACACAGCGTCGGCAGTCCCATGCAGCCCACCACCACAGCTTCAGAAAATCCTGAAATATTAATAAATTGGAGGTTAACAAACGGACCTTCTGGACCTTTTCCGGTAATGACAGTACGTTGTGGACGCCATATCAGCCAAAGTGGTTCCTAACAATGAGTCTATTGACCGCCAAAGGGCGTCATGACTTGAACTCATAATAATGAAGAAAATGTGCCAAGGAATCAAGCTGAACCTCACAAATGTTTAGCATTTTCTAACATTAATTCCAAACAGATTAA
Organism: Dunckerocampus dactyliophorus; assembly: GCF_027744805.1. NCBI lineage: Eukaryota > Metazoa > Chordata > Actinopteri > Syngnathiformes > Syngnathidae > Dunckerocampus > Dunckerocampus dactyliophorus. The sequence goes on along the minus strand of NC_072820.1, from coordinate 18,622,319 downwards.
ATTCCCCCGTATAAGAGACCAATCAGCTAATCGCTCTCACGCTAATTTCCCTGGAGTGAATATTTAGAGCACATTAAAAAGATGATATTTGATGCCGCGACTCGCTTCTCCTCATTGCGCCTGAAATGATGCAAGGCCTTCACTTGTTCCTCAAATGGATGCTAATTTCAGCCGATGTAGATTAGGTTCAAATGAAGGATGCAGGTTTGAAGAGGAAGAAGAAAAAAAAAACTGTCCCGGTAGTGTTTTCAGGTGTTAATAGCCGCGTAGCTAAAACAGCAAACAAACCAAAAAAAAAAGCAAGCGATAGATGATAATCCCTTTCACTAATCCACATCAAATCTCTCACAATGCTAATCCAAACACGACAAACTGAGCCCTGGCGTGAATAATTACATTGTTTTGGTAATTTGTAATATTGGTGCAGGTGGCGACAATTTAAGAGTTTGGATTGCTTACACGCTTACACAACAAGGCTGATTTTGTTGTCGTACATGATTAGCGTGAAGGAGGGCAGTGTGATTACACAATAGCAATAAGTGTGAAATGAAACACAAATAATTATAGAGCATAAATAGGAGTGCCGCACGTTCGACCTGGAGGTTACAAGCTGAATGTTACGGGCAAAATGTAGACCAAAAAGGAATGGATGTGACAAAGCAGATGTATGTGCATGGTGCCAATAGGCATTTGTGGTGGTTTTTATGGGTAAATACATTGCCCCTGAACCTGAAGTACATGTGACGTACATGGTTTTCAGTAGACAGTAAATGTTAGCCTGTGGCTAATCATACAGAAGTGTGGACTAATCAGCATTTTTGGGGAAACACAGAGGCAACAGTTTGGGGGCACCCTTTGCCAAATTCTTGGAAACAATGGCATGAATGTATTAGAGCCCAAACGATATATCGGAGGGCGGCTTAATCAGGCCAATTATGACATATCACTGATGAAACAATATTGGTGAAAATGTAGCTGATATGTAGCCAATATATAACTTTTCATTCGCTCCCTCCCAGCGTCTCTCTCTGTCTGCCTGCTTTCTGTACCTTGCCCCTCCCCCTCACACAGAGCAGTCCGCAGTTAGAAGAGACAACAACTGAAACATGCATTTTTTACACTTTGGTAAGCAAAGACTTTGTAAAACAATATAACATTACACTTTAGCGCCACGCCGTCAGGGGCCGTCAAGGAGAACATTCAAGTTTTCACGCAAGTTTTAGAGAGCGCATTTAAAGCATTTAAAGATGTATTGGTTGCATCTCTGTGAGATGCAACTGTTAATTCACATGTCCACCTCTATGGGCGTTTTAAAGTGAAATAAAGATATTTGCAGATATACACAGCGTCCCATTTCACTTCATAATTCCATGCAGGATTTCCAGGAGCTCATACATTCACAAGTCAATGTCTTCATGCAAATCATTTTTAAAATGTTCCAAGTAATGTATTTAGTTGTCATAGTTGCCGCACGGTGGTCTAGTGGTTAGCACGTTGGCCAATACAGGAACAGCCTGGAGATCGGGAAGACCTGGGTTCGATTCTCCCCTGGGCATTTCACGTTCTCCCCGTGTGCGCGTGGGTTTTCTCCGGGCTCCTCCCACATTCCAAAAACATGCATGTTAGGTTAATTGGCGACTCTAAATTGTCCATTGGTATGAATGTGAGTGTGAATGGTTGTTTGTCTATATGTGCCCTGTGATTGGCTGGCGACCAGTCCAGGGTGTACCCCGCCTGTCGCCCGAAGTCAGCTGGGATAGGCTCCAGCATGTCCCCGCGACCCTAATGAGGATGAAGCGGTATAGAAAATGGATGGATGATATATTGCATGTTCTGAAAACAGCAACATTGTAACATAAAATGTATTGTAGTCTCTTGTATTAAGTCTAGTAATGTGATGCATGTTTTGATTATTTCTTTTGTTTGTAGTCACCTTTTTTCACGTTTTAATGTTTTAATGCTTCAGCAATTGTTTTTCAGCTGTTTGCAAATCCTCAGTGGCTGCAGATAGAACTTTTCCATGGCTAGTAAATATGGCTTATTGATATTGGTAAGATGTTTTTGTGAATAATCATCTATCCATCCAATTCACTTTCTATGCTCTAAGCCTTTTAAAAACATCACGCATTAGCTGAAAAAACCCTTACATTAACCTATATATTATCACTTTCAGCCCAATGCAGCCACTTGTTTTTATTTAAAAATGGCCAACTATAGTATTAAACTTTAGGCTAATGACCAAAATGCACCAAATGTATGTATTTTCATTTGACGGGCAGAAGGGAAGAGTAAGGTGTGGAGGCGTTACGTTAGATGCAACATGTGCAGTGTGCAAGTTAGCCAGGGCTCCAGCACCAGCAAAACAAAGAACACTACAAATGTGTGGCAACACCTAAAAATAAATCCATCCATCCATTTTCTATGTCGCTTATCCTCATTAGGGTCGCGGGGGTACGTTGGATCCTATTCCTGCTGACTTCAGGCGAGAGGCGGGGCACACCCTGGACTGGTTGCCAGCCAGTCGCAGGGCACATCCTAAAAGTAAATCAAAAATCAAAAAAGATGATTTTTTCAGTCCACAATATCAGCATCGGCGCAAAAAATCCCATCTCGGTCGGGCTCTGGTATGTACTGTATGTATGCTAAGTAGTTTTACCAGAACTGGACAAGAACATAAGAGCTAGCACTAATTGGAATTGTTGAGTCACTTGCAATATAATTTCATGTCATTCCTCTAAGTGTTTCCAACCATGAAATAATGGGGATAGTCTGCTTTCTTAATGTTGTTCTTTATAATACTATTTAAGATGCCCCAAGTTGCTCTCATGTTATTTTTGTTCTTATAAAGTACATGACTATAATATTCCCTCTTACACACTCTCAAGATAGTTGTCAACTTATTTTTGTAAGTCTTATACTTTTGTTCTGCTTCTTTAGTCTGTTGAATGATGAATGTCCTGTATAATGTGTTCTTCTTCTTACAGGAGTTTTTTTTTGTGATTTTGTCATCCATGGCTGGTTGTTTTTCTTTTGCTTCTTGGACTTTTCTTGTCAGGGACAGTTCTTATCGTAGAGCTCCATATAAGTACCAAGGAAGCTGTCATATGCCTCATCCACATCTGTTGCACTGTAGACCCTCTCCCAACTTTGTTCTTCTAGATCTTTCCTGAAGGCCCAGATGCTGTCCTCTGATGACATACAGCAACATAAAATACATGCGTATCATGCTTGCTGCTGTAACAAGTGAATTTCCCCGCTGTGGGATAAATAAAGTACAAATACAAATACAATACAAATAAAACGGCATGTTTACGCAAAGCCTGCAATGTCATCAAAGCCCTGCATTGATCTTTTACATTGAATTTAAAAATAATTCAAAAGAAAATTCCACCTTGTTAATCATTCCTACTCAGCTCACATCACATTCATCATCGAAGGTTGTTTAATTAAAACCAGTTCTTGCTTTAACAGTGCCGTTTATCCAAACAAAATTAAAGAAGCAACGAGCGGCTGAGCGTAAAACTGAAGCAGCAGCAGCAGGAAGTTGGAGGCTAATGAATGTATGCAGAGTGTGTAGCGGCGGCACGCTGGTTTCAAAGCAAAAGCAATTCCCTCGCCGTCCTCCCACTTAGAAATAAAAGCTCACCTTCCTGGGGCGGCTAAATAAGACAAATGGCCGAGCCCACTCAGCAATTTCATTGTCTGTTTCTACTAATGACGGCAAGTCAGTGAGGCGCATTGATCTGAACTAGACTACGCGTTTGTAAGTTAGCTTCTGTGTTCTTCTCTAATAAATCCTGTTCAAATGCTCCCACTTGTTCATTACTGGGTCCTCATCACTCAAAATACTTTTTTTCCTTTGCTGTAGAACCCTTGTTTGGAAAATTAACCCAACCTAATTTTCCCAAAAATTACAACTTTATTAATTGGGGCGGCATGGTTGCGGGTTCAATTCTTCGTCCTTCCGTGATCATGTCGAAGTGTCCTTGGGCAAGATACTGAACCACCAGTTGCTCCTGATGCTGCGTCAAGTAGGTAAATGTGCTAACAGCGTCAAAGCGCCTTGTGCCTTGGAGGTAGAAAAGCGCTATACAAGTGAAAGACCATTTACCATTTTGTTTGTTTGTCATTATATTACGACTTCTTTAACATTTTAACTTTATGGTACATAAATTACATTATTTGTACTCATATTACTACATTATTTTTTTTTTTTAATTAGGACTCTTTCCGGTTAGCTTTCTTCTCTCAATATTGTAACTTTATTCATGTAAATTACTGCTGATTTTTTTTTTTTTTTTATTTCCTTGTTAAATTCTATTTTTAGAATGTGGCGCAGGCCAATCATAAAAGAGTCATGGGCTGGAAATGGCCTCCGGGTCGCATTTTGGACACCCCTGCTTTCGATATCTCAGTTATCTTGGCTCAGAAATCCTTTAAAAGCAATAGACTTATTGCCTAAATATAACAATATACCGTGAATATGACTCTATTTAATTAATAGTGAGTCTCATATAGTTGCCCGGCGAGTGGCCTACAAAATCAGACAACCTCCGTGGTTTCCAATTAGCGCCATTTAAGACATAAATAAAACTCATGTTGGTGTGTGTTACTGTAAATGTGTTCTCTAGAGGAGCGGAGTGGCGGGTGAACAGGAAGTGATGTCGGGGATTCAGAGTTGAGTTTCAGCTTGGCCTGGGTTACGACCTGAACAGTAGCCCGTGTTTTTATTCGGAATTTTGGTGACCAAGTCTGGCGCATGTGTGTCTCACAGAGCATTACAGTAACATTACTGATACCTAGTGACCAGTGTAGTATCCTACATATCACGTCTTTGAATGAGTCTTCTGAATGCATTACGTTAGTATTTTAATTTAATGCATAACATTTGCTTAAATATGTATAGATTTTTTTTTACTAATAATAGGCCGAAGTCAAGCACAAAAATGCGATGATTTATGAAACACTATATTTTGAAAAACGCGATTGAGTGAAGCCGCGACATTTGAAGTGCGATGTGGCGAGGGACGACTGTACTTCTAAATAAATAAAAGTGTGGTCAAAGAGAACTACGTTTTTTTTCCCCACTTTCTCGTGGACTACAAATCATTATTAAAGTTTAAAAATTAAGTTGTTAATTGAAAAATAACAGCTTCTATTTTAATGAACCCACGTCCTTTGATAATGGTGTGTTTCTATCTCCCCTACATACAAGTGCTTTTGAGAAGTAGGTGACCTATCCTCCGAGTGTGCCAGTGAATATGTCCTCTGTGTGCTCGTATCACATTGGTGTGTACACCGTCCTCTCCATCGGTGTGGACGATAACGCTGCAGCGATACCAGAGATTTTTACACCTGTCGCTGAGCTGCGTAATCTTTTCAAGAAACGTTGTAGCTAAAACCAAAAAAGAAACAAAAGAAATAATTTATGCAAATTCTCCCTCAGTGGAACTTTCAGGTGGGGAATTAAGAACGCTGTGCCAAGGAGGAAAAGGAACGTTTTATAGCAAAGTTATGGTAGCCATGATGTTGTCAAGAGGCCTTTACCTCCCAAAAGCGATGGTTACATCCTCAATGTGCTCCTGAGGCTCTAACAACCTTGTTAAGCGGCTTGATTGAGAGACCAAAAACAAGCTAATGTTATTTCTTATGAGACCAAAGATAAACTTTATGGACTATTATCATTTATCCCAATATGGCACCAGCACAGAGGTACACCAGCATTGTCTTTAAATCAGACAATTTTCAAACATGAGGTAAATTACATTTGTGGTGCCCCTTATTGGTTTTGGTCAGAACACTTTGGAAGACAAATATGAGAAACCACAGCACACGTTTCCACCTGAACCAGGAGGAAAAACAGCCAGCTGAAGTTGCTGCCAACCAGAGAACCATCGAGCAGGTGATAACTAATTTTCCACCCAACTCGGAAAAGTGTTTCTGCTTGAAACACTTTTATTGCAAAGGATATGTGGCCGTATTCAATTGTTTAGTAGCAGGGCTTTCATGCTTTGGTTCGCACTTTGGAACCCAGATACAACGTCCCATCGCAAGGTCATTTCACTGACACTCCAATTGTGAATGAGTGGAGCCTAGTTTTTTTGGTTATTTATAATATACTGACGTGTGCAAGCATTACTCTTGCATCAGAGCCGCTGGTACAGAAATCTATATTTTGTATGAAGGCTGTTTTTTGCTTTACCATACAGCAAAAATATAATATTTTTTGATCAGAGATTCTATGCTCAGGATTTTAGTTAATTCAGAAGTCTATTATTTATTTGGGAATACTGTAATGGCAGATTTTTTATAATGATTACTCAGAATATGCGGAAGTTTGTTCATTTTATGGTCAATCAGTGCTGCCTGTGTCCCTGTAAAAAATGTTTTGCTGAATGGCGACCATGTTTTTCCACCAGTCTTGCTCACATTTTACATAAGAGCGCTTGTCAGTGCCCTGAGGATGTGTACCAAGTTTTGTGGCAATTCGGCTAAACACCCTAAAGTTTCAGTGGGTGTTGTGCTGTGTGAGAAATTTGAAGGCGACTTGTGGGGGTTAATAACACCGCCACTATGTGGCGTATTTGTCAGAAAAGTAATAGCACAGGCAGCACAGTAGGGGTGCATGTTTTGATAAAGTTTCACACGTTTGTGTGCAGCGGTTCAGGAGAAGAAGAGTAAGCTTACATGGGGTGTCCTCATTGTTTCGCATGACTGTATGACATGAAATCAGTGGTGCCCCCCACCACTCACCCCCAGGGGACAGAAACATTCATGCACCCTCTGATAATATTTATTTATCTGTACAAATCATTGTATGAGTTGCTTGCACCAGCATTTCTCAAGCATGAATAAAGACAGTAACAGTAACCTGCCAACCTTGAAGAACGTATTGTCCCTCCGCCTCACACCTAAATAAATACATAGTGAGAAAGTCAACTGAAACCTACATTTTTGCGGTTCCCCATTTTTGCTGGGGAACCGCACTCCATCCCCGTATTTTGAAACGTTTAAAATATTTCCCATATTAAATCATTATTAGCTTTACAGGCAGCTTTTAAGCAATACAAAAACATTAACAATCGACTTCAAACAGTGTTACCTTTGATAACAAGTGGACAACATGTACAGCAGCTAGCCAGTCTGACTAGCTAGCAGCTACAGATAGCAGCTTTCGTTAACAGTAAGCGCAATAAGTGTCACAAAAAAGGCAAAACCATTTTTTAAAAAAATGCAAAACACAATTCTTGCTTTCACCAACCTTTCATTTCACAATTCTTGACTATCAAAAATCGCAGAATGCCGGTAAAGGTTGTGAATGAGCCCCTATTTTGGCTGCCCGCTGCCAGATAATTGGAACTGTGCAGCTCACAAAGAACGGCTCAGCACAATGGCAACTTGCAGAACCTGTGTTGATGTTCTCATTTAACAGGCAACAAGAACAGAGTGCGGGGGTGTTCGTATAAAACTAAAACTAAAACCTTCCAGCTGCTGTTGCCATCCAAGGGCAAGCTCCGCTAGCTAACATGACAACATGACCAACTATTAACGATGAGAAGGTAGCTACAGGCTGGGTTTTTTGCACTCATTTAAAAAGTTAATTGGCTGGGTGACAGCAGGCTATAATACAGGCAGACAGGAGGGGGACGGGGAGGTCGCCTTGCTCCTTTAAAGCTTCGGGGTGCGCCTGCTGCATAGACACATGCTGGGAAGGAAAGGCTACAGGATGCACACAGCGAGGGAGGAGATATGGTGATGCTAAACTACAATCTCATCTTTATGTGTTCAATTAGGGATTGTGACGATTGCAGCTTATAGAAGCTTTTGTTGCAGTAAGAAGTGTTTGATTTTGAAAGCAATGTTAAATGAACTTGTCTTGAGCAGATTTGATATAATTCATAATGCAAAATGTTAATTATTCTTTTTTCCTCATCCAATTTCCAATATTTAGACATAAATTATTATTACTATATATATATATTTTTTTTTTTTTTACTAAAACTGAACTGATTAAAACTAGACTAAAACGGTCACATATGGAACTGACTAAAACAGGAAGCATTTTCGTCCAAAAGACTAAGACTAAAAATAAAATGGCTGCCAAAAACAACACTGTTCATTACTGAATTTTATAATACATTTTTGTGAGTGCTTTATGTATTTTCTTCATTTACAGACTGCCATATTGGAATTGAATAGATGCAAATGCAAAACATTTTGTATCAAGAAAAAATATATAAATAGAATAAAACATATTAAAAACATATATAATGTACTGTCAAGCACATAGCAACTAATCTGCAGTGGGCATACAATTCTTAAATTTCTCTTAATAAGATAAATAAAATGATTGGCTTTTCCATTTTTTTTCCTTATTACCACTTAAAATGTACTTTTTGCGGAATTTTATGTGAAACGTGAACACATGTCTTTCTCATTTCTGTGCGTTTAAAGATATAAAAACAGATTTAAAAAAAAGCCAGCTCATTACTGCTCTGATGAAAAATACTTATTCCTCCTATAAAGTCGTCTGAAAAAGTCTCCAAAAAGAGCCAACAACCTCCATTTACATATAATGTGACGTGCATATTAATCAAGCCACAGTGACATTGTTACTATTATTAGTACTGTTGTTACGCCGATCGAACTACATTACTGGCATATTGACACTTAGCCAGAACACACCGGCTAGCTAGCAACTAGCCTCACCATACAGACTCGCCCGTAGCATGTCAGCGTCACGCTCACAACGCCTCAGACACTACCAAAAGGTAAGGCAACATACTCAAGATGGTGTTTTTACTTCTGAGTTTGGAAAAGTTAACGCTAGGTGTACGCGTTCCATTTCTACAACATTGCTATGTGAAATCAATGCAGCGAGGAAGGAAGTTCCGGTAATGGCCGAAATATGGCAAAATACTATCAGCATTACATGTTATCATGAATGTACCTGTTACTACAGGTTACTACATGGTTACAGCATGTATAAAAAAACAGAAAACCTTGTTGGTGGTTTTTGGAGGTGTTTTCTGTGTTGGCGGCATACTGTAGGTGTATCCCATTACACGCACCACTGAGCTGTCGCTTTTGATCTGTTTTTATATCTTTAAAACACAAAGAAAAGGAAAATACATATGTGTTCATGTCTCACATAAGGATTATGGATGATGGGCAAAATTCCTAAAAAAGTGCAGTTTTCTTTTAAAATACTTACACTTAAAAAACTTTTAGTGACGGACTTTTGAGCCACTGATGTGAAGGCTCAGGCTCTCATATACATACACACACACACACACACACACACACACACACACACACACACACACACGCACACACACACTTGGCTGCAGGAGAACTCCAGCTGACAGGTGCTGCCTCTATGAGTGGCTTGCATCCACCCATTATATAGTGTGTGTATGTGAAGCAGGCTCCTGTGTCTGTGCAGCCAAACTCTGCTCTTACTTCCTTTTCTGCCCCGCTCTATGACTTCCTCAGCCTCCATGCATACCATCCTCTCTGTGTGCATTCAGAAACAGCTTACCTACCTCTCACACCGCCACTGGCTCTCTGCTCATCACCAGAGTGGTCCTAGCAGCCTCTCCATCTCCATCAGTGAAAAGGCTGAGATTAGCTACAAGAGCACACCTGGGCCTGCCATGAATACCAAAATCCTTAGTCCCTGCCTGGCAGCTGATTCCTGGCAGTGAATTGCAGTGAACCTCCTCTTCAGCTTCAGCCCAGCCGACCTGACAGCTTCATCTGTCTTGTGGTGGGAGTTACAAATCTCAGGAAGAAAACTGTGTAAGAAACAACTATTTGGCTTTACATATGAAGTCATTAAAAGCTGAATAACACAACTCCATGTCCTGGTATGACCTTTGACCACCAGCTCTACCTCTGGTAACATTCCAAATTATTTGCTTTGAAGCTTCATTTAGGGCCTAACAAACAACTTCTTAGGCCAAACAACTCTCCCCAAGACTAAAACACTAAACAACATAACCTTTGACCTTAGTTACAGTCAATACAACACATCAATCATCTCTTGATGGAGAATCCTACCCTGTAGTGAACTAGAGACTTCACAATAGCAAGCTGATGTAAACACTTCCTGGTAACAGCTTCAAAGTAAAAGCATTCGAAGTGGCAAATATTTGCAGGCAAGTCCTCTGCGCCATGCAGCAGGCCACACAGGAAACGCGGCGGGGTCATGGGAAGAGAAGGAGCAGCTGCCGTTGGAAGGCGAGCAGCAGGTGACATCTGGGTGAGGTAAGCGCCTCCTTTTCAAGCCCCTATTCCTGTTTCAACTAACGGACTATATGAGAAATTACACCAAAGTGGTTTGCTTTTCCTTAAGCATTTTAGTATATAGCACTGTATCTTTTCAAGGGACAATACTATAGAAATGGATCATTTAGAGCAAGGATTCTCACTGGGGTCCGTGAAAGTTGGATCATTTGGTGTGTTCCCGTTACTGCACATTTGTTAAACATCTATAGTAAGTAAGTATAGTAAGTATAGTTGTTTTTTTTTTTTTTTAATCAGCAAGAGGATTACAAGGAGGTCCTTGGAAAGTTCCAAAAAGTATGAGAACCCCTGTTCTAAGTGTATCCAAGATTACTAACATGGAATTAATTGCTAAACATGAAGACCATTTTTGAGAGTCTGACTTACCCAGACCAGGAGGGTTCTCAGGACATGGCGGCAAGGGCTTCGGCGAAGGCGCCTGATTGGTCTGTGGCCGCACGCTTGGCCCCGCCTGCTTGCCCGCGGCTAGGAAGCTAGCTGAAGTGGAGTTGGGCCTCGATATGTTGTAGTAGTAAAAATGATGTCCGCTCCCTGTTGCTCCGCTGCCGTTATTCCGGGAGCCGTTACGTCCGTTGTTGAAGCGGCTGAAGAGGTCGAAGCGCTGCGAGTAGACGTCAAAGTAGAGAATCATCATAATGAGGAAGTGGAGCAAGCAGAGCAGCAGGACGCCTTTGCAGATGCGCTCCAGAGTTCGGCCCAACATCAGCCGGGTCATGGCCGAGGATGCTGAGCGGCGGGCGACCGGCTACAATCATGCGCTCATCCCGACGGCCTCGTGGTCAATATCCACTTCGATTTGAATATGTAGTTCACTGCTAACCAACTATCTGACCTCTGCAGAGGTCATGAGGTCACTGATGGTGATCCAGTTTGGTCCTGATGTGTCCCTACATGTCCAAGGACCTAAAAGAATTTGATATGCATCGATCCCAGATGGTCTTTAGTCCAAACTGTGCACTTGGCAAACAAGGAGCGTTATCTCAGCTGTAAGGCAACGTGACATGCGGTCATGCTCCACTGCGCCATTCAGATGGACAACAATGTTCTCGCGGGGTTCCATCGACAAGTCATCCCCATGCTGCCTGGGCCTTGGCAACGACGCAGACCTCCTGGAGGGTCTCCTTAAGCACCTGAACAGAAGAATTGAGATAAACAAACAATTGTGTATTTACTTCATGTGAGGAGACACATTTTACTCAAGAGGGGATTGAGGGTGATATGCAGCAAAGTGGAGACTGTGGAGTATAATACTGCAGAATACAGAGCTAGGATAACAACAACATGGAAAGCTAGTGTTAACATGTGTGTTTATTAGCAAATTTTCCAATGATGACTTGGTACAATGCAGTGGAAAAGAGGCATCAGTGTATTATTTGTGGTGTCATGAGACAGAAAAGGCGCCAATCGTTGATATAGGCATGCAAACGACAAGCCCACAATGGCCAAAGCGGCATGCCGCCGTCAATTTTTACACCCAAACAACTTGGAAAGCATCAAAAGGCAGTAAAAGGTGCTTTGCCTAAGTCAGTGTTATGACCATAATGTTACGATCAATCACGGTAAGAAACAACAAACCCTGAGGAGTGCCAACTAAGATATGAAGATGTGCTGCTGTAGCCAATTAAATACGAACACTTGCTAGCAAGACAAGGGGCTCAAAAATTTGAGTTTACAGCAAAAATATTTTGTAATACAGTCATCTCTCGTTTATCGCGGTTAATTGGTTCTAAAACCGATAAGTGAATTTCTGTTAAGTAGGATTTCTTATTTATAAATGGAATATTTTCATAGTTATAGCATAGAAAACATGTTTACGACCTTCTAAATAAGTTTTTTTACATTATTGAATATAGTGGTGTTGAAATCCCCGCATAGCACAGCAGTGAAAACCTGTCACTGTGAGTGGAGCTTTATCGTTGGTTGTATGAATTTTTGGATTTCGGATACTGCTTTATCGTGGTTGTTAAACTTTCCCCTTCAATTTGGTATTAAATGAATATGCAGACTTACTGTAAATCCAAGCCATCGTGAGTGAACAAAAAAGTGAAGCTCAAATTCAATCCATTCCAACAGAACTGTCATAAAGGTATATGAGTAAAATTAAAAAGAATTTGCGCCTAACACTCACAATTACGAGCGTACCTGAACGCCTCATTCCACAGTCATAGCAGAAAGAAGGAAAGAGACATGGCATGAAGTTCTTCATTGCTCTCTGTGAGTTATATGAATAAGTAAGTAATTTTGATTATTATGTTGTGTATTAGAGTGTTTAATCTTGAATGTTTAATTTATATTGGCGTTCCAATCCCTGCACTGTGAAAACCTGTCAATGTATGTGGGTGTCAGGATGAGAAGTGAGGATTCCCCTAAAAATGAGGCTTTATCGCAGCTTTAATGCATTTTTGTACTTTGTATACCGCTTTATCGTGTGTGTTAAACTTTTCCTTTCAATTTGGTATCAAATTAATATGCTAATCATAGCGATTGCAAGTGGACAAAAGTGAAGCTCAAGTTCAACTCATTTGAAAGGAAGGATCCCAACATCCAGGTGAAATAAAAGACATGTAGGACCAATACTTAAATAGATACTTTAGTCATCGCCAAGAGAAATGAACATCTTCTCTATTTATCAATGCTCATGTAAAACTTTAACAAAATTTAACCCTGCAAAATAGAAAATTTTGAACCAGAATTACTTGCTATAAAATTAATTAACCAATTAATCATGTTTAATATTTAAATTTAATGAAAATTATTATTTTTTTTAAGTGGGGGTACACAGCTTCATGTCTAAAGGGGTACGCAACTGTGAAAAGTTTGGGAACCACGGGTCTACAGACATCAACTACAGGACAAAAACTGTAGAATACATATAGTGCAAATGTCAAACAGGCAGGACTAAACAACTACATGGCCTGTATTTGACCCACGGGCCATACTTTACCCACCCCTGCTCTGAAGTGTGGCTCACAAAATGTCGGTGCAGCACATTCATTACTTTTTATGCTTTGTTGCTCACAGATAAACAAAAGGTCAGTGGAAATAGTTCCTCTGTTTGGCAAAATAAGAATGAAAGCCTCCCTGCAGAAACCTTTCCTTGTTATTTGAGCCTTGGAAACAGTGCAAGATAAAAATTTGCTTTTTTTCCCAAGCTGCACACTGCTGGGGTTGTTTGTCTCAGCAGGATTACACAGAAACTTGGTGGAGGGGAGGAATAAGGCCATTAAATGTAGTGATTTTTTTTTTGTTGGTCCAAACAAACTATATACTAGTTGTATATATATATATTGTTTTCTTCAATTTCTGGTTCATTTTAATTCCAGGTACAACTAAAGGTACATTTGTTTGTACAAATATAATGATCAGAACAAAAATAGCTCTTAAGAGTTCATTTTAAGAGCTGATATCATTTCCCATGCTTTTCTTGATAATAACCAAAATCACTTAAGTTCTTACATCAATAGCCATGGCATTGTACTGCCAAAAACAGTGCTTTTAGGCATTCCATGTTTTCTTTTCTGTCGCTTTTAGTCACATGACTAAACAAAACACAGGAGTTAGTACTTGACCATTGTTAGTACAAAACCATTGTTTCTGATGACTGTGGACATGTGTCTTGGCATGCTCTCCACCAGCTTCTGACATTTTTCTGCTGTCACAGCAGCCCATTCCTGTTGCACAAATTCAAACAAATCTGCTTTGTTTTTGAGCGTGTGGTTCTCCATTTTGGGTATGATGATTTTCCACAGGTTTTCCATTGGATTTACATTTAGTGATTGAGCAGGCCAAGACATGGTTTGAATGTTCTGGTTCTCCATCCAGGCTTTAACTGACCTTGCCCTGTGGCAAGGGGCATTGTCCTGTTGGAAAATCCAGTCAGTCAAGGCAGGAAAGGCTAGGCTTCTCCAGGCTTCCTCCTAACCAGTAAGTTGGCTAGAGTGGGCATCAACTCAAAATTGGATTAATTACTGTAGAGAACCTTTGCCCAATCATCAACAGTCCAATCCTTGTGAGCAAAGAGTAACCGGGCCTTCCGCTGCCTTTCGTTGATGAAGGCCTTCTTTCGTGCCCTGTGTGACTTCAAACCAGCTTCAAGAAGTCAGTTTCAAACTGTCCTTGCCAAACAAGTCACTCATTTTTAAGATCCCTAGAGGTCTGACGATTCCTTACACAGGGACGGAGCATTTTAAAACTAACAGCTGTACACATGAAGACAATACAATGTCTTTATTTGCTGAGCAATGTATGTGCACGGCACACAGCAAGTGCTCATATGGTAGACTCCTGGCTGCTGCCATCATATTTCGAGCACTATCTGTCCCTATAGTGGTAACGTGTCTCCTTAGCAGCATCAAGAAACTGCCGAGCACATGCTTTGGTAAAATGTCTTTCCTCCAGTTTCACTACAACTTTCGCAAATGAGTGCAGTTGCCAGCTATGATCGATCAGAAGTGCTGTTACCTCGAGGTAGTTAGGGTTGCTTACTGCTATCCAGTGGTCTCCTGTCAGTGCAACAAACGTAGCTTTGGCCAGCTGGTCCAACTTTGTTTCCTTTTAATACAGTTCATGAATTCTTGTGATGACAGTTCCACTTGAAGGAGTTCTATATAATGGGCCACCTTTGGCTGTCTGACTGAGACTATGAAGCCCCTCGTCTTCAACTATGTTGATGGGTCTGCAGTCTCTGGCAACCCATTCAGCAACTGCATTATTTAACCTTGATGTGGTCTTTGGTTGATAAGTCCGACTGAGCCTGGTGCACTCCGCCAGTGTGTGTGTGTGTATATATATATATATATATACACACACACACAGCTTTGGTTCATCAGGAAGTGACTGGAAGTGACTGTGGGCGTCCCGAGCAGGAGAGCTAGGCTCAATGCTAGCTGTGAGTTTCGAGAGAGTTGGTAAGTGTGTTTATGTTGGCGTGGATGTAAAGTCCTGCAGTGTTCTCCGCTGTTAATAAAGCAATTAAAGTGCATCGGCGACGTGAGTCTCTCCTTCCCCACAACAAGCGGCATTACAGTATTGACCAGTGCACACCAGGAAATAAACGGTGTCATTTCTTACAGGCATTGGCTGTACAGCTATGTAGTGGGGCTTGTTTAACCTTTGCCTTGTGGGCAAGCAGGAAGGAGAGACGATGCTGAGAGATGTGTGTGTGTTCTGAGCTGCTGTCTGGTGGCCGCGTTCAATAAATAAAGTTGGCAGAAGCAACAGGAGAAGTTTCCTTCTTTGCTTCGGAGCTGAATAACACTGACAAGTTAACAGACTAGTAGCGAACGGAAAAAAAGATGGCTTTGTTTGTGTCGAATACAGAAGATGAGGACTTTGATGGATTTGTGGATGAGGTTGATCAAAAATAACGTGAGTACATTCTAAAATACTTCAATTAAGTACAACCGAACTCAGTTTTGCTCCCGCTGCCGCATGCATGCTAGCGTATGTTTTTTTTTTTATTGTAGCGTCGCTGGGAGCACGTCCTGTTCCCAGCCTAATTTGCGGTAATGTTTTGGTGCAAATGCTCTTAAAGTTACATGTTTGACCAGGAAATAGCAAGCTCAAAAGAAGACGGCTTTTTTATGTGGAACAACTGACAGTTTGTGTGGATCTTGTGAATGATTGTGACTGCGCCAGGACTCAGTAATTAAAGTCTACACACGACGGCTTCATTGATTGAAAAACAAAACTTTTCGTGCATGAAGCTTCTACTTGAGTTGGTAATTTGGCCGCTATATGCAGTCAGATATTGACCAAGGGAGACAAAATGGGTGGCCGCTGGCCGCGTTGGACAGGTGACTGCTATACACAGGGTCTATAACATGTAAATTTGCTGCGGGGGATTTTTCAGTGGCTGCTATAGGCAGGTGGCCGTTCTATAAAGGTGGCTGCTAAGACAGGTTTGACTGTGTATATATATATATATATATATATATATATATATATATGTATATATATATATAATTCCTTGCGGCTTTAAATGGCGTCACATATCCTCCTGTTTGCCAACTGTCCATCTTCTTCATCAGCATCTCATTACAGTTAGATTACACACTCATAAAGTAAAAAACTGACTAATTCAAACATTGCACACAAATACGCACACACACATTTATACACATGTGGCTCATACTTCTGATATAGATATTTCCATCACTTCCACTTACACGCATGCATATCTCACAGTTGCACACAACAGTATCACATCCTCACTCGTTAGTTAGGATGACCACATTACAGATTGCTTGAGCACAATTTAAGCTCATGTAAAAAATAAAATAATAATAATGTATATATATTATGTACACACACACACACACACACACACACACACACACACATACACATTACATGTCTAAACACACATCACCACAAGCTAGTCTAGAATGACTTCACTACAGTTTGTCACTTGGAATGTCAGAAGGGTTGGGTCGACAGAAAAAAGACAAAAAATGTTTAACCATTTGGAGAACATCCAAGCAGACATTGTCTTATTACAAGAGACTCACATCTTCAAATCAGCTGTCCATACATTTCACTCACCACACATATATTTAGCAAGTTACAACTCCAAACAGAGAGGAGCTATTTTAATTAACAAGAGGGTGAATTTTACACTTCACAACAATATTACAGACACAGGAGGTAGATTACAATAATTAACATATCTGTTGACAATGTAAATTTTTGTATCGCCAATATGACCCCTCCTTCTTTCACACCTTCTTTTCTTCTCTCTCGGCACATTTGGATTCAAGCTTGATCTTGGGAGAGGACCTCAGTTTAGAATTTAATGCAGAAATAGACATGTCCAAACCGGCTGGGAGACATTGTGAGTCTCAATCAACAGCGATACTCAAGAAATACAGTACATGAATGATTTTGGTCTTTGTGATGCTAGGTGTTCTTATCACCCGACTCACAGGGAATATACTTATTTCTCACCAGTGCAACACACTCTCATATTGACTACTTTTTAACAAGTAGCTCAGTCTTATCAGACATATAAAACATCAAACACAAATACAAATACATCATTACTTTAAAGACCCAGATTTCCTAAAATACTTTGAGAGAGAGTGGACAATGCTTTTAGACTTTTATGACCAACCAGAAATCTCGGCTTGTATTCTCTGGGAGACAGCAAAAGCAGTAATGCGCGGAAAAATTATTTCCTATTCACTAGGGATGAGCGAGTACACCACTATCTGTATCTGTATCTGTATCTGTTCACCCATCTCAATTATCCGTATCATATCTGTACTCGGAGTGGGCAGGGCATAAACTGAAAGTGGGTGTGGTTTAACCGGAAATGGGTGTGGCTTGAATTGGTACATTATTTTAAGTCTGAAATTGACATGGATTGATCAGAATTTGCTATATTTATTGTTTATTATTCAAACCCTCCAGTTTTACCGCCCTTACAACTAATTTCTACATCTAGGTACAATGAGTTTGCAACATTCTTTTATGACAAATTTCAAGGTATACAAAATGCAATAATTTCCACAACACAAATGACTATTCTGCAGCCAGCTAGACACCTAGTGCTGACACATTTCACACCTGTCATTGACAACAGTCGAAGAGATCATCTGCAGCCTGGGTCCACCAAAGTGCTGCCCTGATGAGTTACCCACTAGATTTCTAAAGTATGTGCTGAGCAGTTAGCTACCACAACTCACGCAAATTAACATCCCACTTCAGACTGGAACATTTCCAAAAGCCCTAAAAACTGTTGTCATTAAGCCTCTTCTGAAAAAGAGCAGTCTTGATGCCACAGTACTGAACAACTACCAGCCCATATCAAACCTACCATTCTTGGGAAAAGGTTGAATACCAACAGCTTACTGACTTTCTACTGTCTCACAACGTATTTGATACTTTCCAATCAGGCTTTAGCACTGAGACAGCTCTGATCAAGGTGACAAATGATATCTATCTGAACATAGATGCAGGCAAAGTGTCACTTTTATTTCTGCTGGACCTGAGCACTGCCTTTGACACAGTTGACCATGTGATCTTATTAGAGAGGTTAGAAAACTGGGTGGGAATCTCTGGTACTGCTCTAAACTGGTTCAAGTCCTATCTGGAGGACAGGAAGTACTTTGTTGGAATTGGTAACTGTGTCTCAGAGCAAATGGCTATGGCTTGTGGGGTTCTCCATTGGTCAATCCAGGGACGCCTATTGTTAAATCTCTACATGCTTCCTTTAGGCCATCTGATACGCAGCTGCAATGTGTCCTACCACAACTATGCGGAAGACACTCAGATCTACGTGTCACTGACGGCCGGTAAACATGGTTCTGCAGATTTACTTTGTCACTGCAGCAAGCAGATTGGTGTGTGGATGCAAAACAATATTCTCCAGCTAAATTCAGACAAAACGGAAATCATTGTCTTTGGCACACAGAAACAAAGATAAGGTGTTATCAGTCACCTTGCGACTCTTTCTCTAAAACCTAACCATCAGGTTAGAAATCTAGGGGTAATAATGGACTCAGATCTGAAATTTAACAGCCACATTAAATCAATAACACCATCAGCTTTTTACCGCCTAAAAACATTGCCAAAATCAAGGGAATACTGTCTAAGCCATATTTAGAGACTAATCCATGCCTTTGTTTCCAGCAGGTGAGACGACTGTAACGACCATCTCACCGGGCTCTCTAAACGAGCAGTAAAACAGCTGCAGTACATCCACAATGCTGCTGCTCAAGTCCTGACTAGAACCCGAACATTTTTTTATGGATTGATTTCTGGACCTCTATGTAATGATTTTTTTTATGATTTTATGTTTTTATGGAATGCTTTTATGAAGTGATTTTACCCTTCTTTTCGGCAAAGCACTTTGAATTACCATGTGCAAATTGTGCTCTATAAATAAAATTGGATTGCCTATCAGTATCAGGGTTATGAAATCAGTTACATCATCATCATCATATTAGTATCTAAGTTATTGAAGATGTGTATAAATAGCCTGCGATTGACTGACACCAGTCCAGGGTGTACCCCGCCTCTCGCCCGAAGCCAGCTGGGATAGGTTCCAGCATACCCCCGCGACCGTAGTGAGTCTAAGTGGCATAAAAGATGGATGGATGGATGAATAGCATCATAAGCTTTGATGACTATTAATGTTGTCAGCATATTTTCAAAGAAGTAAATTTTGACCACACAGGTGTATTCAAGTCAAACTGAGGTTTAACAAAAAAAAAACTTGGCTCAGAAGTGGACAAAAGGTTGAACTTTTAAACGGTAAAATAACAACACAGTGAGTATGAAATCATCCCAAAGGTCCATTTCACAGAATAAAAAGGTCACTTCTCACACTTGCAACTTTTTAATGAAACTAAAAAGGTAATATAATGTCTCTGTGGAAATGGACCTTTTCACTTCATGCGTCATGTTAATTGTAGTCAGAGCTGAGCCGAAAATGCAGCAACCTCAAGTAACCGAAATGAGACGCCAAGGTGTCTTTTTTTCCCATTCACAATCACTAAGGAGTGCAAGAATAAAGATGGCCTCTCGAGTATTTAACTTTATCTCTTTTTGTGCAGCTGTGAAATTTACATTTAAATAACAGTGCCGAGCTCGGCGATGACGTTTGCATTGACACTGTTACAGCCGTGTGACTCAGGCGGCGCTCTACATGACAAACACTACCAGCATGTATTATTCTTGAAACTTGAGTGCAATGTTATGTAGCTTGTACAGAGGCCAGGCAGGCCGGATCGAAAGACAAAAAAGGATTTAGCTCTGCAGTGTGTGTGTGTGTGTGTGCTCGAATCAAATCAGTCAAATGCAGTCAAGTCAGTGGGGTCAAAGCTTTAAATTGGAAATTTTAATTCAAGCTGAAGGAGTGTCTAAGAGGGCATGGCGGAAAGAAACTTTTCACGTAGTCCTTTTATCATTTCTCCTCTTGTCACGTAAACGTAATAGACGCCTCACACTTTAACAATTACATTAAAGACATTAAGAGCAGCAACGGCATGTCAAAGAGATTAGTTACTGTATTATTAGTGCTGCACGCACAAGGGTGAACGCTTGTCAAAACAAGCACCCCTAGTGTGTTGCCCGCACTATTATTTTTTCAGATAAATACATCACATGATGGCGCTGTTATTTAATCACATAGGTTGGACTGACTTTAAATTTCTCACACTGCTCTAAAAAAACAGCCACTGTAACTATAGGGTTTCCAGCCGAATCACCACCAAATTTGGTACACACCTTTAGGTGTTGGTGGTGCTTTTTTTTCTTTTTAGATTTGTCCTGTTCATCCTTGCTCACACACATTATAAAAGGGACTGTCTGTGTCGCTCGATCCCACGTCCACACAGTTTGAGCATTAAGTCGAGCAACGCTAACCAGTGAGTGCATTGGTGGCGCATGATAACGCATCAGTTAATCGATTTAGTGTTATATTAGACGTCCGATGACATGTACGTTATCTTTAAAATCAATACACACTTACATGGAACGCAGGAAGCATTAAGAATGTTTTTTTTTGCAGTTATGAAAATCAGACCATGATGTCATGAAGCCCCCCCCACGGCTCCGGCAACCCAATGCCACAGATGCATTGCAGTCCTGTGGGAAACACTGATTTCCATTGATATACCATTATATCATACAAACTCTACTATCATGTGACATATATACGATAACACATACTCCTGCACTGCTCACACTGTTGACGTATCCTTGAGCAAGATCCTGAACCCTCCGTTGCTGCTGATGCTGACTCATCAGCGTGAATGACCTTTCCATGGCAACAAATGACATCATCATTAGTTACCATGTTGATGGGGGAATGAGGCGACATTGTAAAAGTGCAACCTTGACGAGGAGAAAAGTGCTGTATATAGTGTAGAAGTGAAGCCTGTTTATTACACATACGTATACTTTTTGAGCCAATAACGGGCGAGAGCCACAATAAGCAACAGTGTTGATAACACGCCCAGCGAAACAAACATCTGTATCGTGAAATTTTAATTGGGCTGCAGTGGCTAGAATGCTACTTTGTGAGGGTACATTATTAATAGTGTTGGTCAAACATACGCTGGAAGGGGCCCAAAGGAAGTAGAGGGTTTTAATTTGAAAGGGGCATAACATTGGCGTGTAAAGACTGTAGGGATTGTGAGCCATACATGAATATTCATTGAAATTTTGTTTATTATTATACAGGGTTTCCGCTACATGTAATTGATTGTGGCGCACACCAAATAAAAACCACCACACATTAAAAATGAGGTTTTTAGGAAAACAGTGTTAAGTAATATATTGTATGAATGGATATATATTCCGATCAGGGTTTTATGCTGCCAATACCGATCATCCATGAGTGAAATCGGCCGATACCGATACTGAAACCGATCACGTGTAAATTTTTAAATGTTCTATTGGCTATGTCAAGGGTCCCATTTTTTTTTTGTGAGAGATACTTTTACAAAATGAAAGTGGCCAAGAGCTACTCATTTTTGTAACATTTATTTTCCTAGCTTATTTCAACCCAAACAAAGGGAATATGCTTGTTTTACCAGAACATTAACAAAATGCACAATTCACATTTTGTATTCCAGAATTTGTAGTGTTCTCACATTATTAACGGAAAAACCTGGATGAAAAGCAGGCTTGCAAGCACCTCATGTGTTCGTGGGAGGCTCCACCATGCACGTTCGTGACCCCTGGGGTATATAATATGAAAGGGGAACCATACAATTTAGTGAAAAACATATTTGACTTACTTTTTCAAAATTACTGGTGAAACGTAGAAGATCAAGCGCCTTCTTTAAGAAGAATTTGGATGTGAGATAAACTTGATTACGCTACAGCAGGACCACCAGGCAGTCAGACAACTTCAATCACTTTTCGGGCTATCCACCTTATGGGCAGTTGGTGGGGCTTGTCGCCGGTGCGTGGCGGGCTGTGTGCATGGGCGGCAGCTGTGGCCGGCTGCACCAGTGGGTGATGCACTCACATCCTGAGCGAATTATCAACACCGGCCGTTTTCCTCCTCTGAACTACTTTGATATCCCCAAATTCCCTCCACATCTGACAGTCGATCTAAACCGTGGGCGACTCGTACAATTCGCTCGGGATGTGTGTGCGTTGCACGCTGGTATGGCTGGTCGCAGCCGCTCGTCACCTCCCGTGTGCGTGTTTTGCTGCTTGTTGGCCGTGGGGTTTGCCGGTCACGGCTTTTTGTCGCCTCCCGTGCCCACGAGCCGCCGCCTGACCGATGATTACATCGCGAGCCTCGATAACTCACCACACCCTGCCAAGTGCCTGCCCTCCAAATGCCACGCAAAGTGCCACCCCGGCGAGATATTTTCAGTGGCAAGTCGCACACGGCAGCCATGCTTGTTTTAGCTTTGTGAAGGGAATGTGTCGCTATAGGCTGGATGCTGCAATGGGGGCGGAGCTGATTGGCTGATGTGACCGGTGTTATAAAGCAAGTACCGTGCTTTATCACGGAAATCGGCTGATATCAATCGGTGGCCAATCAATCGGAGCACCCCTAATATATATTCATTAAGCATATATATATTATTTACGCACTTATTGACCACAATTAGTTTGAAAACAACGTAACTTACAATCATAAAAATGTTTCACAGCCCTTTATTTTGATAAACATGCATCGGAATCGCCTGTCTGCCCTGTTAGCACTTGCGTATGTGTGACCGGATAGACGTTCACTTTGTTTCTTAGTAGCCCGTAAAATGTGCAGTCAACTGACGGCAGCTTTTCACAGGCTCATTTATGCCAGTGTGTGAAATCGCTCACGTTTCAATATCATCCCACTTTCTGGCATCTTTGTTTACACATTTTGCCTGGCTCTCACTGCCTCTCTGGCGGCAGCTAACTAGCTTATTCTTGTCCCATGGGCGAGCTACAAGTAGTTCATGGGATAAAAGCTAACTTGCTTTTTTAAAGTGTCACTTAACGCCCCTCTGTGCCAGACGTGGCAGACGTCTCTGTTTCACTCTCCCGTTTTTTTCTATTTATTGTTATTTTACTGTTCATATTGAACATTCAACACACTCACGCTGTATATTACAGCAGAGAGACACTTTCACACATCGGCAGAGTTCACCATGAACTCTCATTCAGCCTCTCCGACTTTGCCTTTCTTCTATGTCGGGAAGACGCAGCAGCCTGCGGGTCTGGTGCGCTGAATACCCGGCGAGCAAAGCAGCCTGCATGCTAGGCTAAAAGCTAGAGCAACTAGGCCACCGCTACCAAGCCTGCTGCTAGCCAACGTCCGCTCTCTTGAAAACAAATGTACGAGCTGAGAGCAAGGATTACAAATCAGCGTGTGATCAGAGAGTGCTGTGTGCTCACCTTCAGAGAAACCTGGCTGACGGAGGATATACCGGACTCGGCGATCCACTTGGAAACATTTGCTGCTTACCGGGGAGATCGTACGTCGGCGTCTGGTAAACACAGAGGTGGCGGCGTCTGTGTTTACGTGAACAAACGGTGGTGCACAGATGTACAGATGATCGAAACGCATTGCTCACCGGACATTGAGCTGCTGATGGTGAAATGCAGACCTTTTTATTTGCCTTGTGAGTTCAGCGCTGTGTTTTTAACAGCTGTCTACATTCCATCACGAGCTAACACCGCTAACGCACTGTGCCTCCTGCATGACATCATTGATAAACACGAGACCAAACACCCAGACGCTGTATTCATTATATCTGGCGATTTCAACCACTGTAACCTCAGGACTGTTCTCCCCAAATATTACCAGCATGTGAGCTTTCCCACAAGGGAAAATAACATCCTGGACCAAGTCTACAGCAACATGAAAGGTGCTTTGAAGGCTGTTCCAAGACCCCACTTTGGAAAGGCCGACCACGTCTCCATATTCCTTTATCCAACATACAGACAACTTCTTAAACAAGCTCCCCCTGTAAGTACAGCAGTTAAAGTGTGGAATGAAGAAACTGATCAAGTACTTCAGGACTGCTTTGGCTGCACAAACTGAAATGTGTTTAGAACTGCAGCGGGGAGGGAAGATTGTACTGTTGATTTGGATGAATACGCGTCTGCTGTTACTGGCTACATTAGCACATGCATAGAGACTGTTACCACCACCAAGTATTACAGAAAATACCTTAATCAAAAACAGTGGATGAACTTTGATGTAAGGGCTAAGCTACGTGTTCGTTCGTCTGCATTTGTCATGGGCACCGCTGATGACTACAAAAAGGCCAGATATAACCTGGGGAGATCCATATGAGAGGCCAAAAGACAGTACAGACAGAAGCTTGAGGGCTACTATTCCACCTCAGACCCTCGGCGCATGTGGGTGGGGCTTCAGCGTACTTCGGGGCTGACATATTTAACCTGTCGCTTGCACAAGCATCTGTACCGACCTGCTTTAAGTCCACCACCATAGTGCCCGTACCCAAGAAGAGCAACGTGACCTGCTTATCGCCTTACAGCACTCCGTCCTATTTTAATGAAGTGCTTTGAAAGGATAGTCATGACCCACATCAAACCCACATCAAAAAGAGCATCCCGGCCACTGTGAACCCACTACAGTTTGCATACCGCCAGAACCGGTGATATTGGGATATCGTAGATATCATGAGTGGCCACATTATCCTAGGGAGAGGTCCAAATTACAGGCACCAGAGTTTGAGCTTCCATGGCAGCAGTGTCTTGATGGTGTCCAGACTGGTGGTGATGTCCTGCCTTAATACCTGCACTTGGTCTTTGTCCCTGGCTTGCATTGTACCATCAGCCCAGGCTTTTGACGGGATGCTCAGGTTCTTAAGCTCTCCCTTGACTACTGACATGTTTCGTGACTTTTTCGGCTTGATTTTCATCCGGGCCCATCTAATGTTCTCCTGCAGCTTCCCAAGTAGTCGCCTGGTGCATGCTGCAGTAGTGGTCAGCATGGTCATGTCATCCATGAATGCTCGGATAGCTGGAAGGCAGATTCCGTTTTCTGTTCGCTCACCTCCCACCACCCATTCACAGGCCCCGATGATGATTTCCATGGCATAGAGCGGCACAGTAGTTAAACTATTAGTAGTAGTTCTGAAGTGTAGGAGATGTCACGAGATTAGAACATGGTCATAAATTAGCCATGCCTCTGTATAAGATGCAGGGTTCAAAGTTAAAGAAAAAAGTATCGGCTTATACACCTGAAATGACAGTAGTCAGAATGGTACAGTCTTGATCACATGGCATTTTTACATGGTTCAACAGAAAAATGAATAGTTGAATCAGACTCCTCCGAATTGAATTGTTGAATAGTCGACAACGTCCCTAATGTTGTGTCATCTAGGTTTGCTTGGCAGATGTTCTCAGTGGAGCCCTCAGGCTTTATTGAACACTAGCAGCTCATGTGGAAGATGACATTTTGTCTCATTGGAGCGGCAACAATGTGAAATTGTTTTCAAGTTGCGGCTCATGACTGCGGCCAGTAGTAGCTAGAGGACACATGAAGGAAATCATTGTGGAGAAAGACAACATTTAGTCAGATGTTCTCCCTTTTTCTTAACCCCCCACCAGCTCCTCCAGGTCTTCATCAAAAATGCATCAGCCATGCTACACCTGATCGTCTGGAGCTTCTTCAGCTCTTGTGAATGCAGCACATCCTGCTGGAGGCAAGTTCATCTCCCCTAAGCGCAGTATAGCACAGCACGGCGGGACAGACAGACGTTATAGAAGGCTCAAATGTGTGGAAGTTACAAAATCCGAGAAAAAAACATTTTCCAAAAAACACTGCAGTCATTGACGGTAATGAGGGTGGAAGTTAGAGTTGTGGGACCATAATAATGACGTTGATGTACAATGTTGGGTCCATTAATAGATAAACATCCATGCTCTCTACTCATGTATATTTTATTTTGTGCAATTATTGTGAATATTTTTATGTACAGAGACTACACAAATCTATCAGTGGTTAATTACTGAAAAACACCTGATGAAGTTCATGAAGGCACATGAGACAGCTATGTGACCCGGAATAGGGGTCCTGTATCATTCAGTAGACACATTGTGCAGCCTTTGTCATTGTCACATGTTGCTGTAATAACTGCTAATACGCTGTGTGTTGCAGGTAAGGGAGACTGTTAAAATAATGCTTATAACTTGCCATACTGCTGGCAAACAAATAGGAACTGGTGTTTCATGTGAATGGGCAAACTGGCAGCCTACGCATCTCCTGGTCACTGACATATACTGTGTATTGTATGAGTGTACAACATATGCATATTACGTGTAGATATTTTGAGTGAGTACAGTTGGCAACAATTTCTTATAAAAAATGGACAGAGGAATGTGAAGTTTTATGCCTAGTAATCATTTGACAATGTGCAGCCTTTGTCGTCACATGTTGCTGATGTGTTGTGCGTTGCAGCAAAGGAGATCACTTTTCCAAAAACTCTGCACGCCTCAATTTATTTCTGTCCAACTATATGCATCACATCAATATTCCCTGTAATTCTTCAAGTGCCTGAGCAAACACACAAACGACCTGAGCATTCCTTGGACATGTGTGAGCGCCATCAGACATGCACACTGTAGTATCGGACCAGCCCAAAACCTGAGAACTTGAGGTAGTCCAACTTCCATTCTGTGGAATGGAATAATTAACCATTTATTTTGTTAATTATGGATACTTTTATTTCCTTTCTGTTTTGCAGCAGCCATTTCTGGCACTATCAGGGGTCACCCGCGGGCACCAGGTAGCCCCACACGACCACATGAGGACATGAGGTGCCCGCAAGCCTGCTTTTCATTCAGGTTTTTAGTTAATAATGAAAGAACAGTAGAAGGAAATGCATTCTGAAATCCAAAATGTGAGTTGTGGACACCAGCATTTTGTTAATGTTCTGGTAAAACAAGCATATTCGCTTTGTTTGGGTTGAAATAAGGTATGAAAATCATTTCTACAAAAATGAGTAGCTCTTGGCCATTTTCATTTTCTAAAAGTAGTTCTCACAAGGAAAAAGGTTGGTGACCCCTGATATATATATATATATATATATATATATATATATATATATATATATATATATATATATATACACACACACACACACACACACACACACACACACACACACACACACACAAAAATAAGGCCAGTAGTCCAAATTGACATCTTAATATGAAGGATTGCATTACTTTATGTTGCGATAAATGTGGGGGCAAAAATGGCATTTCAGTGGTTTTCAATGGGACACTTTTGGTCGAACAAACGCCGATTTTGGTGTCGCTGTGCCACTTTAGGTTAGATGACAGTCCTAAAAGGTTTAAAAAAAAAATCAATATCTTCTGGAAAATTTTCATTTAGGACTCAAAGGTATAAAAAGTACTCAAAGGTATAAAAAAAAACAAAAAACGAATAGCACAAAATGTCCCAGGGATCTCTTAAAGTGTTACAATACCGCCATTATATTACGTAAAAAAAAACACCTATGATACATCATGTTATCCATGCAACTGAAGAAAAGAAAACTCAGCAAGGTCATTTCTTTAAATGCCCCATCCTTTGGACAGATGCAAACTGAGGATTACAAGATGCCATTGTGACAATGAAGCGAGGGGGAGGATGGAAAAAAACGCTGCACTTTGTCAATATGAAGGATCTGGGTCATGTCACTAAAGAATGGGGTCATTTCATGGTCATGAAACATTAATATCTCGCAGTATCAAAGTCACAATGGTATGTTCAGGCTCTAATATACATGACATCAAGCTACACTGTATCTGGCTTGTTGTTAGCCTTGTAACTCTTCACCTAACTCTGCTATAAAGAAGCTCTCTTTTGGTCACAAAGTTAAATGTAATACAATTATATTGCATCATAATCCCATTAAAAAAAGACTTTTTTTTTTAAAAGCTGATACATGGCTGTGGTAATGCCAAAGCAAAAAAAACATTAAATTGACTGTGGGGATAAATCCTTGATTATTTTTTAAAGGAAATACAGTACCAGTCAAAAGTTTGGTGATACTTTTCTTGGACTGGTACTGTATATACCTTGAACTTTGGCAAATGGAAGTCTTCAATTTGTATTTTAGGGTTTCTTAAGTAAAGTAGTACTGCTCTGAGGAAACCAAAAATACACCTATTTAATTCTACAAGTATACTATTTCTTTGGTGTTCTTGTGTTTTTTTGGTTGTTGTCACCACAGAACCAGTGTTGGCAAAGAGGAAAAATGTGACGATGACTGTAAATGGAAGTTATTGCAATATCTCAACATGGTTAAAGCAGCCAATAATGTAAAAATAAAGAAATAAATAAAAACTCCCAGGCCTACCCAGTAATCCTCCCTCCACGCATCATCAGAGATTGTGGTAAGTGCACCGTTTTTAGGTTTTACTACACAGCACTTAACTTCTTTTTACACTTGTATGTATAACGCAAGGTTTCGCAATGGCAACATTTTGACCCTATAAATATTATTTCCATTTTCAGAACAGGTTCATGTGTGTAAACACTAATCATTTCTCATAGAAGTCAGTGTACTATATTTGAAAATTAGTTTCATTTTACGCGCTTCTGATTTGGTTAAGCCAAACAAGAAGCAGCCGGTCAGTTATGTAAGGGACGACACTCCAGTGTGACTTGAAGCACAACATGGCGGTGATACGTTTAAGTTTTGTTTTTGTTTTTTTTTTTACTTCCCAGCCAGTGAGCTTTCAGACGCGCTGTCGTGAAGATACATGAATCAGATACTCAGCCCCACTCGACACACTGCCGTGACCTTTCAGTGTTCATTAAAGTAGCGGTTTACCGAGCGCATCCCTGCATCCCTGCATCCCTCATGTGCACCCGACGAATGTCAGCAGCGCTCAACCAACGCTGTAAGAGCAAACAACAACAATAACAAAAACAGAGCAACACAATGTGGAGTACTCACACCTAAAACTCATTATGTTCTGTATAATCTATCTATTTCAGCTTATTTTTTAACTTTAATAATAATTTGCATGGAAAAGCAGAAATGAAAATGTAGTAAAAGTAAATTGCACAACAGCAGTAACAGAACCAATGTTGTAATACCGGTAGGGATAGGGCTGGGCGATATATATCGATATTATTAATGTATCAATATTTACTTTAAGCATAATATCAAAGACAACCATATAGTTCATATCGATATAAACTGGATTTGCGCTGTATCTCCCTCATCCCTGCATGCAGGAGGAGGGAGGAGGGGCGAAGCAGAAGCCAGTCGAAGCGACTGGCGACGAATTAGTTAGCAAGGAATAAGCGGTAGCTCAGTAATGTGGAGGTACTTCGAATTCAGAGCATAAAAAAAATCTTTTTCGCCACCTTAAAACTTGGCAGAAACTCCAATACGAGAAATGTTTCCTGTTGCGTCCGTAATGAAAGGAAACGCAAAGCCGTGTGCTATTATAGGGAGGTGTCCTATCACATTGCTAAGATATGGTAATATTACCTTTTCCCCTACTTAAGAACAATTCGACATAAGAACGGTCATCTGGAACCAATTGTGTTCGTTAGTTGGGGACTTGGTGTATTTTGAATCTTGCATTCGACTTTTAGACATTTCAAAAACCATCCTCATGTTAAGTATTTATTTTAATAAAACAACTTGACATGCATATTTGACTTTGATTTTGTCTAAACTCACTTTGTGGAAAAAAATATCGGGATATATATCGTATATCATTATTCAACATAAATACAGGGTGACCCAAAAAAAACTGAATTTTTGAAGTGTGTATTGGCAGACATGAGCAAGTGGCAGCACTGCGAGACAGTGACCTTGAGCAAGTAAATTTTAGTAACCATGGATCAGTGGAACGGGAAACAGCGTGCGTTAGCCATAAAAATGTTTTATAAAAACGGTGATAGTTTGACAGCTGCGCAGAGGGAGTTTCAACGTTCTTACAACTTAGAATGTCATGGTGCTGTTCCATCAAAACACGCGATAAAATGTTGGATTAATAACTTTGACGAGACTGGATCTGCCCTAAAGAAGAAACCAACAGGACGACCAAGAAGTGCTTGTACTCCACAGAACATTGTCTTACGGAGCCCATGCCGTTCAATTTGTAAGCATGCCGCTGTGGTTGAAATGTCTCGGGAGACTGTTTGCAGAATTCTTACTTTAGATTTAAAATTTCAACCATACAAGCTGCAGATAGTGCAAAAACTGAGGGAAAACGATTATCAGCTGCGATTGGAATTCTGTCAACAAACAGTAACTTTTCCTGGCCAGATTTGTCTGTGATTTTTTCTTGTGGGGCTATCTCAAGAGTAAAGTGTACCCGACTTGACCAAGAGCTCTGGATGAGTTAAAACAGAGAATTCAGGATGAAATTCACAGTGTCCCAGCTGAGATGTTGCAGCGGTCAATGAGGAATCTCAACAGCAGATTTCAAGAACGCATTCGTACAGGAGGATGCCATCTACAGGACGTAATTTTTAAAACATGAAAATTCCATCATTGTTTCTTAAATGGCATGTTTTAAGGTTTCAATTACTATGAATAAAATATTTTTCTTCCATCACCCTTGGTTTTAAGGAATTGTTAAAAAGTTCCCGTTTTTTTGTGTTACCCTGTATATCGGTGGTCCATATCGGCCAGCCCAAGGTAGGGAGCAAACCACTCAGCCTGCAATAGCGCTACGGGTGTCCCAATCTGATATTGATATTGGGCATTAGTCCAATATCAGCAAGAAAATGGATCATATTATATTGGCCTGCATCTAACATCTCTGATATTAATCACTCCGATACAAACAGTCCATTTCAGACTCCACTCCGGCAGTGCCCGTATAGATCCCACGTGATCACAACAACGTGTGCTAACGTGCTAACAAAGGAGCAGGCACACCACAGCGCATCTAAAGCAGCACCTCAGGGCTGGGCGTAGGCCTGTCACAATAATCGACAAATCGATTAATCGCACGATAAAAAAAAAACTGATAATTTTGCCAGCCTCTATAAATTGACATATGCACGTGTGTTTGTTTTTCTCTCTCTCCTCTCTCTTCATTGCACAGCCTTGATGACAAGGGTTCACTCTGCACCATGTTGAAGTTAGTTTCACGCTGAATGTTGGATATTTGTCTCCGTGGCTGTTAATTTCACGTTAGCAGTTGAATATTTGGCTCCGTAGCAACACTTTGCCCGGATGGCTCTCTCATGGTGCGGGGAAGTGTTGTTATAACTCTAATCGCTGGTCTTCTATACTAGGGAGTGCCTCTATCCCCCATGTGGCACAACACGGGGGTCGGCCTCTCAGAGACGGTAGGACGAAGTCTTTTGGAACCCACTGAGCTAGCATGCTAACTAACTAGCTGGGGGGAGCAAGCAGGCAAGAGAGTGGAAAACATGTCCTCTCTCACTTTCTTCTTTTTCTTTGATCTCACACGAGCCTGATTTAGTTGAGTTTGAGGAGTGTCAAAAAAGCACCAGAGCTCCCCGCCTGTACAAATTACTGTTAATTTCACATTGGCAGTTGAATATTCGGCTCTGTAGCAACAGCGTTAGTTCTCCTTCAATGTCCCCGGACTGCTCTCTCATGGTACGGGGAGCTCACATGGGAAGTGTCGCTCTAATTGCTGGTTGTTTATAGTGTATACTAGGGACCGCCAATAAATTACTATTGCAGAGAGGTTGTCAAACAAAAAAAGCAATATATTCTAACTCAAACCATCAACTGATATATAACCATGTCAAATGATTGGTCCTACCCTAGGTTCCCAAAATAGCCTGCAATAAGTGAAATCCACGAAGTAGCCAACATAATTTTTTTGTGCAATTATTATATATATGTTTTAAGGCTGTAAAACTCCTCACCATACACTTTATACACCTTTCTCAGACAGGTAATACAATTTTGTCACATTCCTCTATTGTTTAAAC
Source organism: Dunckerocampus dactyliophorus (assembly GCF_027744805.1). Lineage (NCBI taxonomy): Eukaryota > Metazoa > Chordata > Actinopteri > Syngnathiformes > Syngnathidae > Dunckerocampus > Dunckerocampus dactyliophorus. Next base: position 18,590,134 of record NC_072820.1, on the reverse strand, counting down.
ATTCTCAAAAAAGTTCAAACCTTCGTTTGAATTTTAATGATCAACCTTAATGAACAACACAAGAAATGATACAGTCACTCACACATATTTCACTCCTGTGACCGCGCCTTTTTGGCACCATTCCGCTGTACTGTAGCATTTTTGTATCCTTGCTCAAATATATTGCTTCAGACGGACTGAAGATTCATTTACAAGCTAGCAAGCTAGCGATGACACAGGAGACATGGCAGGATGGCATGAAGATTGATTGACAATGGTCTAGAGCCAGAAATAGATAGACACTCAACTTCTCACAATGCAATTCTTCTTAAAGGGCCAGTCTCGGCCTGTAACAGCGCTCATACGCTGCAATAAAAAAAAAACACACACAAAAAAAATCAGCGAAACAGCAAATCCACAAATGGTGAACTGCGATAGAGCGAGGGAACACTGTATTGCGTAATAAAAGTGTAAAGGTGACTATAGGGGTGTTAGTCCATGTCTAGAGGGAACTAATAATGTTGAAAAAACGTATTTAGAAGGTCGTAAACAAGTTTTCTATGCTCTGTTTTTCTAAATAAGAAACTCTACTTCGCAAGAATTCACTTATTACTGTCGGGTCTGGAACCAATTAACAGAGATAAACGAGGGATTAGTGTACTTCAAATGTAGCTGGAGTTAATGAACACTAAATTCCTGAGGTTGCCGCATCGGCGGGTTGCGGTCGTACAAAGTGACAGCGCCATAGAAAAAGTCAGAGATAGCCACTGTTACAACATTGGTTCTGTTGCTGCAGTGTTGTGCAATATACTTGCTAAGAAATGCAAAGTCCGCTGAGGAAACACCGCCTGGCATCTCTGCCTCTGATCCAGCTGCTCATTTGGCAGAGGAGCAAAGGAATAAATTAAGTGCTTCAGCGGAAGGAAGGAGGCACTGAAAACAGGATTGTGGGTCGAAGGAGGAGGAGGAGAAGATGAAGATTTGGTTAAAATACAGTCTTTCTGGGTTGTTTGTTTTTGAAAGCTTGCGGCCACTACTGTCGAATAAGGCGCTCGGTGTATGTCCATTTCATCAACTTTTGTCCTTCACGCTATGCAGTGAATAGCTGATGGTTGAAAAGGCCATTTAGGCGCTCGAGTGTTAAAAAAAAAAAAAAAAAAAAAAAAAACGCTGAATAGAAAATGTAACGGAGGATAAAAGATGGAAACGGTGTTGCTGGAAGGCTGCTTGACCTGCGAACAGTGAAAAGTTCACCTGGCTTTAGTGAAAACACTCACGGCAAATTTCCTAAAATGAAATAAATTTGGAAGCATTTTTAATACACTTTAGCTCGCCAGACACAGAACTTCAGTGTGTTTATGTGTTTTTCAAGGCTGCACACAGATTTTAGCATTAAAACAATGAATAGAACAATTTTTCAAGCAGTCCAAAAAGAATAAAAAATTGGGGTGTCCCGATACAACTTTTTCACTTGCGATCCAATTCCGGCATTGCAGCCTTGAATATCGTCCGATACCAATTTTGATCCAATCTCAGCACATACATAGTTTTACTTGCTTAGTAGCGTGGAATGTTAGAAAAGGCTTGATCAAGCATATTACTCAAACAGACAGTAATAGTTTAATAGACGCATTTACTTCTTGATGCATCTGGTGTATAGTTTTATCAACAATAAACATAATGTAGAGAAGCTCGACGTGGTCAATTAGGCTTTTAGACCTCACATTACTCATTACAGGGGCTGCCTCTTTTCTGTTATAGCCAATGACTTTTTGCCATAGAAGTGCTGACGGGGAGTCTTGAATGGACTGCTTGTATCGGCATGCCAATATTGGACATGGACATATTGGATGCAGGCCAATATAATTCAATATTGTTTTTTTTGGCTGACATCGGACCGATATCCAATATCAATATCAGATCAAGACATCCCTAATAAAAAGGTAGCCGATATAGTTGTTAATAAATGACCATGTGATCAAAAGGGAGGTAGAGTTTCCTTTCCACTTTCTCCTGCACTCCCTATGTTTTTTTGCGTAATTAACGCATACGCTTCATGGCAAGCCGCTGCTCTCTGTTATGACGACAGGCGGCGGCACAGTGTAGCGCCCCACAGAGTCACACAGTGTCTGATGCTGTTTTAGAACTTTATTCTGACCTGAACACAGCAACAGCAGTGCAATTCCAACACCATATATCTTTCTCCGACTCCAAACAAACACGTCTGTAGTCCATTCGTCATTGCAACGGCACTTCCTCATTGTCACTAGACAGACCGTGAGATGCATTCATGGACACTCTGAACATCACAACATCTTTATTATGCGTGTATGTGTGGTCTAAATAAACAGAAATGTAAAGAAAACCAATAAATGGATATTCTTATCACTCACTTTGTAACTCTTAGTGTGGAAGTACAATTTACTGTGTTTAAGTATGCTCAGAAATCCCAGAAAATTCACTCAAACATGTGAAATCAACTCAAATGATGTGGTGTCTTTGAACGCAACTCCTCACTGCTATTAATAACAGAGTTAAAATCTGATTCAAATATTCTGCTATTAAAGAAACAAGTGTTAGGGTAAATAGATTTTGAGACATGCATGCTATCTCTTACCTTGATTAAAATTTTCAGTTAATTTGGCGCTGTTAATACATGCAAATATATATAATCCGGCCCTGTCATTTATCTTTCTTTCTATAAAATACAGTAAAAATGGGAAAATTTCATTGGGCATATTTCAAAAATAGAGTGATTAATGATGGTGAATTAATTTGAAAACCGTGATTAATCTGATTAAAAATTTTAATCATTTGACACCCCAAAAAAATAATACAACAATAAAACAAAATGAATTAAAACAGTCCTTGAAATGGAGCAGTTGTTTTAATGAGGGCATCTAAAAAAAGGACGTCAGAAACAAGCTATAGTAAATAGAGCTTGGATAAAGGGTTACAACAAAGCCCAACTTAAAAAGGCACATTTGATTCTAGTCGCCACATGCAAGTGGAGCTAAAAGGGCAAACCCGATGGCATCGCTCAGCTTTAGGAAAGCCAATAAGTACCAGTGAGAAAGCAGTGGTCAATGATTTTCCCCCGCACATGACTGCATCTTTTTCTTGTGTGTTGCTTCAGGCCTCGTCTACTGCAAAAATAAAATACATTTATCCATATACAGTAAAGCAATCCCTCATTTAGCGCAGTTTAACTGGTTCCATCCCGACCGTGATGAGTGAATTTCCGCAAAGTAGGATTCCTTATTTATATATATGGAATATTTTCATAGTTAGAGCATCTGTTTACAACCTTCTAAATACGTTTTAACGTTATTAGAGCTCTCTAGACATGACATAACACCCTATAGTCACCTTTACACTCGTATTACCCAATACAGTAGACATAATAACAGTAAATAAGCCATTTAAGGCATAAAGAAGACTCATGCTTGTGTGTGTCGCTATAAATGTGTTCCCGAAGGGGAGCCGAGTGGCAGGCGGACAGGAAGTGGGTTGCAGCCCCAAAAGTAGCCTGTGTTTTTATTTGAGATTTTTATTCGGGATTATTGTGCCTGTTGTGTGATCATTCAAACCTGCAATAAAAGCCTGCATGTTGTTCTAAGAGATGAAGTCTGGTGTTATGTGTCTCACCAAACATTACAATAACATTACAGACACCTAGTGACCAGTGTACAATGCTACATATTCACAGTGTCCTTGAATGCGTCTTTGAATGCGTCTTCTGAATGCCTTATACAGTATATGTATTTTAGTTCATTTCGCCATTAGTATGTGTGAAAATGCTTAATTTAGGCAAAAAATACATTCAATTTGCTCCAATATGCATATTTTTTTACTAATAAGAGGCCGTTTTCAAACACGAAACAGTATGGTTTTTTTAATCTATATATTTTTGAAAAACCATGATAGAGTGAAGCCGTGGTAGGAACGACAGTACTGCTTTTAGAAATGGATCTTTCGCACAAGTTTGATGTTTTGCTTATGTATGACATCATTTTTCCATTGCTCTGCTGTTAACTGTCTCATTTCCACCTATCAGCCACTGAGAGACTCCACAATCAAGTTCTTCTATCAGGTATCAGTGTTTCAGACAGAGAACTGAAGCTGTGACCTTTCTGCTTCCATGGTTCCGTGTAATTAAACACCCGGGTACCAAGAGCACCTCTCTTGTTATCTGATAATGCAGAAGACCAGCTCCGATAATGCTTTGCTACATGAGCAAAATAAATACACGTACGTATTTAGACACATATTTTGTATTGTGACGCATATGAAATGCTTGTAATTATACTTCCGTATACTGTATGAAAGTATCATCTGACAAAAATATCTGAAAACAATGAAGAAGCAAACTTTGTCATTCTCAAAAATTTTGACCATGACTGTGTATCGGATGTGTACTTCCTACAGTATTGTCCCCTGAGAAGATATAATGCCATACAAAAATATATGTTTCCATCAGACATAACTGAAGCAGCTTTCAAACTCTGACGAAGCAACTTAACTTAAAATTTCAAGAGTTTTTAAGAATTTTAAGGGGTCGTGGGCCATTTTGTGCTTGTATTTTTCACCCTTTTTTGGACCCACCAAGGATAATAATAATAATCATAGTTATCATGTCACGCTTTGCATTGTCCTGGCCCTGAAGAGATATTGTGTTTGAAATGAGAGACACGTCAGATTGGATTATCATCTAAGGTACCCAGCCTGTGTGGAACTGCCTGGTTAGGTTAAGCTTCATCATGAGGAAACCCTCCTCCTCAACATCATCATCATCATCATCCTCCCCTTCCCAAAACTGTGACAGAAGCTGGCTGGACTCCCATCAGACCCCTGGACATGCTGGACATGATACAGTCCCCCTACACACACGTCTTTAAAGCAGAACATTGCAAGCATGCATATGCAAATGTAGCTGCAGGGGGACTTTCAAGAGCTTCACCCCCACTTGGTGGAAGCTATGATGGGTGTTTTTGCAGGCAGGCAGGGAGGGAGGCTAGCATGGCGGCTGGGGGAACAAAATGCACAACAGAATTACGACAGGAGCCACACAAAACTGAAGGATACTAGTGTAAAATGGAGCTAAGCAGTAGGCACGTATGGAGGCTGGTGTGGAGACAAAGGGAACGCGTGGAGAAGACACACAAGAGCTGCTTACCTTGAAGCTGTCAGACTGTCTTTTTCTTAGCAGAAGCATTACATAGTTACAATTTTTTGAAAAAAGAGTAGATATTTCCCAGAAAAAGGAAAACAGTATGGAGATATCCCAAAGAGCCTGATAGCTACTCGCTCATAAAATATCAATTCAGCAGAAAAAAAAGTAGCAGTATTGTCCCCGCCGTGTCGACGTTAGAACATTCAAGTAAGTAAAAAAAGCCACCTCTTCGTGCTTTTCACGTCATTTTCCTGTATATTGATGTGAAGCGAAAGAAGGAAGGATGCTCCTCTTCTTCCTCTCTCCAGCTGCCAGCAGGTCCCTCTTGGCTTTCACTGACTACGGAAGCCCGCTTGAGACACAAACGACCCTCTCTTGTTTGTGCGTTTATACGTTGGGTTATCGTAAAAAAAAACGCACACACAAAAATATAATAATTGTTCTCCTGTCCTAGATATAGTGATTATTTTGTGGGGTTTTTGTATAGTTAATTAAATTTTGTAATATTCGTGCCAAATGTATATGGTGAGATACATACACATTGGTAAATTGTTAGCATAATAAATTATTTAAAAATGTTACATAAATAATAAATAAGATTGATTATGGAGTAAACGTTGGATGGGTTTACATAAGATTTAACGAGGTGTAGGTTTGAAAAATAATTTATTTACTATTTAACATTTTATCTTTCAAAATCAGATATCGACATATATCAATAGATCGCTACGTACATTATAACGTATCAAATATATATTTTTTATTTTCATTATAATTTGTTTTATCTATTTAAATTAGTTATGTGTATTAATAATTAATTACATTATATAAAACTTGATTGATTTAAAGTTGTATGATTTAAGGTCACATGGGTTTGAAAATTATTTTTGCTATTTAATAGCTTAACTTTTAGAATGACTTCTTAGAATGTAAAACCAATTGTATTTTTATTTCACTTATAATTTTACGGGGAAAAAAGTTTTTCAATAAATATTTTTTACTATTTAATTAAACGTTATCTTTTAAAATTACACATGAAGATGCTAAAATAGCACACACACTGCTTATTACTTTAAGTAGTTGGTAGATGTAAAGTTGGTATATAACAAATGCTTTAATTTTAGATTTAGATAATGAATATTATTTTTTATCATAAATGAGAAGCATGGGTTTGAAAAGATTACCATGTTAAAATACGAAAAAAAGTATTTATAATAAACATTTTTTTTATTGTTTAAAATGTAATGTATTTAACAACGCATTTACATTCGTGATGAACACCCTATTGTATATGTGGCAGTGGTCGCCCTCTACAGGATGCTGGGGAACACTGCATATTCACTGTCCTCATCCTACAAAGCAGCTCATTAGCGATGACAACAGACAAAACGAGAGGTTGACTTTTTGTTTGGACATTTTTATTTCACATCCACAGACATCTATGATGACAAAATTAAGATTTCTTTTTGTTGTGGTTTTTACAGTTACTTTCTCATCATCACCATCACATCAACATAAACACACACACACGCACGCATACACACAGAGTAGCGACTAATACGGTACACAACTTTATTCAGCCATCAGTTTCATATTAAACCAATCAAAGGCTGGATGGTTGGGAAAATACATTTAAAAATATTTATGAGTTTCCCCGCTGTTCATTTCATGTCTTTCTAAATAACAACGCGAAGAGGAGACTCATACGTTAGTTAGCCTGGTCTGCCAAATTACGGGAACACGAAGAATCAAGATGAAATGATGCAGCAGCGACGATTCAGTTCATTTGACAATAATGGAAAATAATGTGCAAAAGCTGACAGATGAAGGTAGAATGAGGCCAAATGTACATAAGGAATGACTAATAGATAACAATGACAGTGCTCATGTAATGTACATTCGTAAAAAAAAAAAAGGTAAAAAAAAACATTTTTTTTTACATTATTTTAGTCAACTATTTGAACTCTTATCAGTCTATATGCAATGCAAATTTGGACATAGCTGTAAACAATCACAACTCCACATTGTCTACTTTTAGCCTCTATAACTTAGTCGCTTTTCCTGCAGAAAGTCTGCAGGCTTGAATGATGGCTCAACAGGAAAGAAAACTGAGAGACCAGGCAACGGTAATGAACACAACATGCTTCACAGGAAGAAAAACACACACACACACACACACACACACACACACATCTTCAAATACTCTAGTGTCATTTTTTTAACCATCATTCATTAAGAGTGGACATAAAAGGAGAAAAGCAGTTTGTCTTTCGTGATTATGTGCCTCTCTTCTTTAAAATGATGGTTAAAAACAATACCGGGCAGATAGAACATTTAAATAATTTACGCTGTATTTACACAATATTCCATCTTATTTTCCAGTAGAGACGTCCATCTTCTGGCCTTGGCAAGGCATCGTCTAATCACCCATCTTTACCTTTGACGTCTTAAAAAAGGGAGAAGGAAAGAGTTAGAGGTTATATAAAAAGGTAATATACTACATATACAGTCATCCCTCACAATATCACAGGCCGATTATCGCGCCCTCACAATATCTCGTTTTTTTCAGAAATTAATTACCGTATTTTCTGGACTATCAAGTCACTCTGCGACTTGTACTCCGGAGCGACTTATAGATGTTTTTTTTTTTTCCACAATGACAGCTGTGAGAGGGCGCTCTAGGCTTGTGTGCCAATATCTGCTACTCCTATCACTCCTGTAACACTGAACATTTACAATGTAAACGTCAACTTATGAAGACCACTGAGGCCCTGTCCACACAAATTTTTGTCCTTAAAAACTGAGCTTTTGGAAAACTCCGGCCTGGGTGAAGAACTCCGGCTTCAGCATATCCGTGTGGATGGCGAAGACGGAGCTTTTGGCTTGTTGCTGACAGATGATGTAACAATTATGTGCCATTATTTTCCACATTAGAAAAGTATAATTTAATGTGTACAATGGCACACATAACATTGCTGCCTTCAATGAAATGACTTTTTGTGTGTATAAGAGACACACGACTCCTTTCGCTTTACATTGACGAACAAAGGTGTCATTTTGGGCTTTAGAGGATGCTATACTGCTGTTGTTTTGCTCGCTAAACGGCTAAGACACCGGCGCCATTGATGGCAATTTGGGACAAGACCCAATCAGACCTATAGCTGGTGGGACAACTTTCACAAGCATGTCGTTATTTTGGAAGAATGGTGTGGGAATGTTAGCAATGTTAGCACTGCACATCGCCATGTTTATGATACGTCTATGGAAATAATGTCATCTGCGCCTCTGACTGGTTAAAATTGCCTTAACAGTCTATGGTTGCAGCACCCCCTTTACTTTGACATGCCCATGACAGCCACAAATGCAGATTACAAGCTGCAAGTAGTGAAACATGCAGCCAAAAACAGTAATCGAGCAGCAGAAAGAATGTTTGGAGTGAACTAGAACTTGTGAGGGACTGGCGAAAAGGGGAGGATACTCTAACTGTAATGAAGAAAACAAAGCTAATCGCAGGTTACAAGCTGGATGGCCACAGCTAGCGGAATAAGTTCACAAATACGTGCTTGAACAATGTGCTGCTGGGAGAAGCTTGTTAACAGTGCAGTTACGTCTCCACGCCCAGGTAGGTGCCAAGGTGATGAATATAGATGACTTTGCAGGTTTTTAGGCAATAGTTATCTGAATAACTGTTAATATGTTACGTTAACTTACCACCTATTCAAGTTACGTTAACAGACGCCATTTAACTTGTTGTTCTCCACTTTATTGTTATTACTATAACTTGCCTTTCAAGATGAAATGTCTGTTCTTGGTCTCTGATTTTACAAAATAAATTTCCCCCCATTGCGACTTATATATGTTTTTTTCCCCTCTTCATTGTGCATTTTTGGCTGGTGCGACTTATACTCCAGAGCAACTTATAGTCGGGAAAAAAGGATAATTATGATCGCTGTTTTGTGGTCGATTATGATCTGTTATTAGACAAAACATATTGAAATACAAGTGATATGTAGTATTCTGGTCACTAGACAGCAGTAATGACACAAAACATTGAGACATTACTTTACCTTAACACTGCATAAAGTCATGTAGTCAGCCATGGCATGTCCGACATGAGTGGGAAAAAAGTTCTCCTCGCATTCCGTGTGGAAGTGGTAATTTTTTGGCTTCTTAAGTTTAGAATAAATAAATTTGAGGTTAACCAGTTAGTTCTCTAGCTTGTTTGCTCGCTAACTTGCTAGTCTGTATATTACATCATTATTATATAAAAAGGTCCCCTGTTATGCAAAAGGGACTTTTTAATGCTGTTCTAACAGTAACAATGTACTCAAAGTTTGAGCACCAAATGTGAGAAAAACCTATCATCTCCCTCACTTGATTGCTCCACTTTTGAGTGAAGACGTCAGCTTTCAAGTTCCGAGGTTTTACAACGTTATTTATGAAAACCCTTCTTCCTCATGGGCATGATACCTCCTCTCACCCGCCCCTAACTAAAGTAGTCCACTTCATGTATACGCCCAATGCATCATGGCATGGAGGACATTTTTGTGTTAAAAAGGGGGTGCTTTGCTACATATCTTAAAATAAAGCTCTTCCAACTATCTGTTAGTCAGCCACAGTTCTAAGTATGATCATTTTGTTTTTCCTTCATGAAAAGTCTAACCTAGCATGACGTAGGTGTTAATATGTGAGTGTAATGTTAGCACTTTAGCTCAAATAGCTAAGCTAGTGTTGCTAAAGTTTGTGAAAGCTTGTGTCCTCCTGTGTCACTCCTTAATGTTATGTTGTTATATGTGATATATGGCATCTATTACGTTGGACAAGTGTTTGTGTGTGTCTGTGTGTAAAATGGATGAAGTCCACAATAGTGGGCATGGACAGTGGATAGTGGGGTGTGGACCAACAGCTCATGAGCATTGAAGCTACAGACACATCATTGCGTGTTTCCAGTAGGGATTAATGAAGGCACTTTCAAACTGTCTAAATTCCAGCGTCAAGGCTAGATTTTAGACAACACACTTCTGAGACCTTAGTACCTTAAAAGGGCATCACAACAACAACAATTTAATTTACCTGCAAGATGGCTACAATGACGCCAAACAGGCCAATGGCGCTCCCAAAGATTTCCACAATGAGAATCTTGACAAAGAGGCTGGCGTTCTGGGCGTCTGCCAGCGCCGCCCCGCTGCCCACAATGCCCACGCAGATGCCGCAGAAGAGGTTAGAGAAGCCCACGGTCAGACCTGCCCCGAACATGGAGTAGCCTGCGCACACACGGAAGACAGACAGCGATGAATTACAAGAACAGTGGCCGTTCAACATTATCCAACATGAATCCAATACTTTAGGAAACTTAGCGTCTGACTTTAAGTACGTTGGTGTGAAGTGAATTTCAGTACAATGGCCAAAATTCAGGTATATTCAATTAATTATTTAGCCGTCACTGGATACTTAAGCATAAAAAAAGGTTAACTATATTTAATAAAATGACTTAGCTGTTTATGGTGGATCAAACGTCAGTTTTTAGCATGTTTTAACACCATTTAGTTTGTTATATTCTTCCCATTTTGTTACCTGCTTGGTAGTTCCTTGCCCCGATAGTCTCAGGGGTTGTTCCACTGAAGTTCTAAAAGATAACAGATCGTCGTCATTAAAAATATAACATGACACCATATATTGAGGCAAGTAAGGAAAAAAGCTTGCGTTTGGTTTACCTCGGCCATGTTACTGATCACAATAGCCATGATTATGCCGTAAATAGCAACAGCTTCACAGAAAATGATGCTGGAAAAAAAATTCAAATTTTTTTTAAACTTTTTTTTTTTTTTTTTACCAGTCAAGACACAAAAAATACTTTTTTTAATATGCCTACCTCACTAAATTTTTGGTTTTAATTCTGGGAGCCTTGACACCGCCTCCAATGATGCTTGAGCCAGTGATGTAGATTCCCCTTTAAAAATACACAAAAAACCTCACTAAGCCTACCACGGCTACAAACATTCCTTATAAGACATTCTTACATTTTCCAGTTCCATAAACATAAGACGATTTTCTTCAAAAAAAAAGAAAGAAAAAAAAAAAGAAGAAGCGACGACAAGAGAAAAATTTCCAGAATGTGTCACTGCTTACCAAGCTGCTCCCACAACAGACAGTGAGATTGCCAGGCCGATGCCCAGATTGGCCCACATGAAGGGTGAGGTTTCTGTGAGAAACCTGCAACAAAATACAAAACTGTGATGCACAAAGAAATCTTTATGATAATCATTACTCTGTGTGTGGTGGCCATCTGACTATATTACGGATTTCACTCCAAACAGCCAGCAGATAAAGGTGCTAAGAAGTATAACATCAGTTGTGGCGGCCCACCAAAAATAGATTTGGTGCAATCTTTTTTTTTTTGTTTTGTTTTTTTTTTTTGTCTGAGGCAATGATTCGGGATCCAAGTATTTTTATCCTCTAAGGCAGAGGCAACAAACCCAACCAAGATGCTTGCATCCTGCACCATCCCCTCAGACTCTAGCTGTCCTATCTAGTCTTGAGCATGAACTGATAAAGCCTGCTCGGATGAGAGGCCAAACTTTTTTTTAGACAACCTGAACATCCAGTTGCGATCGATTTAATGCCCTGGAAATATTCATGTCAGGCAGTATTTGCTGAGGTACTCACCATGCCACATCAAAGCGGAATCCTAGATCAAATATAGTGTAGCATATACCTGTAAGAAATCGGGTGCTATAATTAGTATATGAGGCAGAAAAGCCTTATTATAAACATTCACGTTGTTGTTGTCTTCTTAAGAAAAAAGAAAGTCACATGTGTTACAGAAAGGCAAAGATGTCCTACTTCAGTGTGATAGCTCACTCTGTCGTGAGAACTGGTGCACTTCCAATTTTTAACAGCTTCTTTAAATCCATTACAGTTAACTATAAACTAACCAAGTCTTCTTTTTTGGAGAACTTTATGCATTATATCACCACATATTGTCATATATGGCCGACCAGCATGTTCCATCAGGGGCTAAGCAAGAGTTAGCAAAAAGCTAACCATTAACTTTAGAGTATCGCTGGTGATATGATGCTAACTGCGCTCGCCATTCATTTAAAACATGGAATTATGATAAAGAATTGCCACGTTTTTGCAATAATACTCTCCAGTAGTGATGTTTATTCAATAACCATGTTGTACATTTTTATAATAACAATCGCTATCACGACTACTGCAACCTGTCGTAGTACCAGTATTTAGCCTGATCCTATTTGCAGCTGTCAAATACAACACACACGACGATTAGCGAATCTAATTCTTGAAGTGATTCGCTGTTATTGCTGACTGATGTGCTGGGAAACGTATCTTAAATCCAGCTAATGTCCAGTTAAACATGATCTTACCGATGATGAGTATGGTGCTCCAGAAGGCCAAAGTGACCCCCGTGTAAAGAATGGCGTGTCCGTTCATCATCCACTCTAGCAGCATCGATTCGGTGGCGTGCTAGCAGACAAGCGAACAACCCGTGACTCAATTCTCAAAATAAAACGCCAGGGAATATAGAAAATGTATTATTTTAGACAAGGTAGTCTTATCTACCGGAAGAAACGCCGAGAAGTGTCAAAAGGGAAGCTAGCCAGCCAGTGTCAGCTGATCCAGTTTGCATAGCATGTGACCAGGAAATCAAAAGGCTGTGTTCCATTTACATTTCCCTCCTCGTCCTCTCTTTCCAATAATAATTTACTTTCTATTTTCTGTTTATTCGTTTCAATCTTTAACCCCAATTATTTTAAAATACTCTAGGGGATCATAAACGTAAAATGTGTGCTTATGAAACCATTACAAACGTTCAAAATGACCACGTCAAGGGAGCCTACCCTCCCAAACGGGTTCGCACCACTTCTGCAGTGTGTGTACCGGACACTAGATGTCGCGATTATTTTAGTATATAGTTCAAGAAAGTACAATCGGAACTAAAAAAACAACAACTTCTTTCTCACCCTTAAAATTGCATTTTAGAGTTAATTTCCACCAAGGACCCAACGTTAAAACGATAATGACAGTAATAATAATTAATCACAGGGCAGTGAGGAAACATTTTGACTGGTCCATTGTTTGTTAACATTTGGAGCAGTTATACATTACTTAAAAGAAGGATTACCAGGAGTTAATGAAATGTTAATGAAAAGTTTAATCCTGGTTATACAATAATATGCAGAAAGATTGATGCCAAAAAGGCCTTGGAGCAAATAATACCATGATCCAATTAACTTGATTTGAAGAGCTTTGACATTTACAACATTTTAGCCCAAAAGAATCAGCCGTTGGTTAAGACCCCGTCTTCTAAAATTTTACTGTTCCAGCGCCAGGAAAATTGAAGTTGTTTTTAGTTGTTGGGTTTTATATCAGACAGGCTGCACAAAACAATTTTGCTTGCAGACATTTTTAGTGATGTAAGTTCTTTTTCTCAGCAAACTAAGTTGTCAAACTGATTTGTGGATATGGAAGAAATGATCAATTGCTATGAGGTAATCCGCCAGACTATGCAAATTTTTGCCATGTAAGCCCAAGATCTTTTCATTGTCAAAAAACTCCGGTTAACCGTCTATTTAATTTCCAGTGTGATTGATTGAAACAACAGACAAAACGCATCCTCGAGAATGGAGACAGTCTTGGCAAATAAAGCAGTTGCTTAGCTTAAGAGGGTCAGATGTCTTTAAACTATGTCCTTCTCATATCGTCCTTGCCAAGTCTTTCATCAGTGGGGGCTCCCCTTTATTCTCCCCAGCCTGGCCTGCGTCTCGTGGTAGTACATTCTGTCCTGGTCCTGTGTCCTGGCCAGGATTGTATCTGGCCTTTCTTCTTGGGATTCTGGAATATTAACGCTTGTTACATTTGGCTGAGTGCCAAGTTGATAATACACCTCATACGTAGAAGAGATCCGTGTTGACAATTTAGCGACATGTTTGCTATATTTTGCAAGGAGAGGTGCGCATAGAAAGTGAAAAGCAGGAAGTGTTTCTTGTGTCAATTTATTTGATAATTAAATACAAGCGGTCAACAAAGGTGAAGTATCTGCCGCGCAGGCGAGTGAGAATGGAATTGCACCTCTGTACCACCGTGCAATGCCGCTCTGAAAGCTGCATAACACCCTCCACAATGCAACCCAACCCCTGTCCAGCGACAGAGCTAAGAAGGCAGAGCTTGGATCCACTCCTTTGTCACCTGGGAACACCTCGCCTACCTGGCGAAACATGCACAGGAATGTGGCTCATTGCAAAAATAAAATCAACAAAAACCCAGCAAAAGTGGAAAAATAGAGCAAAGAAGGAATAATGTAACTAGAAAAAGCTAATATCATGATATTAGATACTAGAATTTGTCTTGAAATATTTGTATATTGTTTTTTTTTAATTATAAAACTTTTTTTATAATAAATACAAAAAGGACAGCTGGACAGCCCTGACGTAAATAGACAAAGACAAGACAAAACAGTGAGCTGGCATTGTTCAGCTACAAGCTGGAACTATTAATTCTGAAACCCCTATTTAAAAGCCAGCATTTCAAGAAATGCTGCAAACATTTGACAGACAGTACGAATTAAGAAAAGTACAAAAATCACAAACGCAAATTTTGCAACTTTAGTGAAAGAGAGTAGTTTATTTGTTCTCAAAAAATATTGACGGTAATATTGTTTAGCGTGAATTTGTGGAAATACAAACATTTAAAAACACACCTGCATTGTTTTGTGACTCGGTTAAATAAAAATGTGTTTGTTCAGTCATTTTGTCACTCTACTTTTCTTAAAATTAATGTTCAAATCTCTTCTCGTCTCAATCTTCTGGACCAAATCTTGTGCATTGTCTCATCTCGTGAGCTGGGTGTCTTGTGAAACCCTAATATATACCATACTAATTTTATATACTGCATATATATACATACATATATACACTCCTGATCAAAATCTTAAGACCAGTTGAAAAATTGCTAGAATTTGCATTTTGCACATTTGGATTTTAATGAGGTTTTAAAGTAGAGCTACAATATGCAAAAGCAAGAAGGGAGAGTGAGAAAAAAAGCTCTTTGAAAAAGTCATTTATTGAAAACAACAATTAAACTGAAATAGGCTGTTTATCAGCTGATCAAAAGTTTAAGACCACGGGCTATAAAAGCCAAAATCTGCTCAAAATGTTCATTTTTTGTCAGGCATTCACACTGTCATGCCCTCCTGATGGCTAAAGCTAAGAAGCTTTGTCTTTTTGAACGTGGTTGGATTGTGGAGCTGCATAAGCAAGGCCTCTCGCAGCGTGCCATTGCTGCTGAGGTTGGGAGCAGTAAGACAGTCATTCTACATTTTTGGAAAGCTCCTGAGCATTATGGAACAAAAAAGTCAAGTGGTAGACCCAAAAAAATCACACCTGCGCTGAGCCGGAGGATCCGATTGGCTGTCCATCAAGACACAAGGCGGTCTTCCACCCAAATTAAGGCCCTTACTGGTGCCGAGTGCAGCGCAATAACCATCAGACGGCATCTGCGGGAAAAGGGTTTAAAAAAAAAACGGATTCAAAGACCTCGTCTCCTTCAACGCCACAAAACTGCCCGTTTAGACTTTGTCAGGGAGCATCAAACATGGGACATTGAAAGGTGGAAAAAAGTTTTATTCTCTGATGAGAAAAAATTTAACCTTGACGGTCCAGATGGCTTCCAACGTTACTGGCATGACAAGGAGATCCCACCTGAGATGTTTTCTACCCGGCACAGTGGAGGGGGGGTCAATCATGATCTGGGGTACTTTTTCATTTGGTGGAACACTGGCGCGTCAGGTGGTGCAGGGTCGTCAAACGGCGGCTGCTTACGTGTAGATGTTGCAGCGGGCATCCCTCATGACTGAGGGCCCTCGTCTGTGTGGTAACAGCTGGGTTTTTCACCAGGACAACGCTGAAGTTCACAAAGGACTTCTTCAGGGAGAATAACATCTCTCTTTTGGACCATCCTGCATGTTCCTCTCATTTAAATCCCATAGAGAACATTTGGGGATGGATGGCAAGGGACGTTTATAAAATGGCCATCAGTTCCAGACAGTTGATGTGCTTCGTGAAGCCATCTTCACCACTTGGAGCAATGTTCCCACTAGCCTCCTGGAAACACTCACATCAAGCATGCCCAAAGCCATTTTTGAAGTGATTAACAAGAACGGTGGAGGTACTCATTACTGAGTTCTACTGAGAACATTTTTTGTTCTGGTTTGGAGAGTTTTTTGTTATTTTTGGGCGATGGTCCTAAACTTTTGATCAGCTGATAAAGAGCCTATTTCAGTTTCAGTGCTGTTTTCAATAAATTACCTTTTCAAAGTGCTTTTTGTCTCACTCCCCCTTCTTTCTTTTGCATATTGTAGTTCTACTTAAAACCTCATTAAGATCAAAATGTACAAAATGCAAATTCTAGCAATTTTTCAACTGGTTTTAAGATTTTGATCAGGAGTGTATATACTGCATTATGTATTTTTTATCATTGGCATGCTAATGCATTGCTTTAAAATGATAAACAAATTAAATTTTTGGGGACATTACTTCCATTTCTCCAAGTTTGAATCTTTTTGGTGGCTATGAAAGAAATACTATGAGCTAACTAGTCAAACATGCTAAATTCTGCTAGCAGCAGCTAAGTAGCACTGCAACAAATGAATTTTAGGATGACAACTTGTATTTCTCCACACACCGCAGGTAGTTGTGAAAAGCAATGTGTGGCATTCTAGCTTCATATTGAATCATGAATATAGAACAAGATTCATTTGCAGACAGATCTTGATTCTCAAGAGATTCTTAGCCTGCGTTCATGCATAAGGACTCAAAATTAATCTCCTCAATTCAAGGCCAAACCCAATCCATTCATGTCATTAGTATTCAGTCATGCCAAGTACACAGTCTTTGTAATGGCACTACTGTTGACTGTTCAGCTAATGGTAAAGTCATATGTGTGGCTTTTTCTTTTAGTTATTAACACATCTGACAGACACTAGTAAATCAAGGACACTGGAAATGAATAGGACTGTGGACTCTACCACAATGAATTCTACCACAAGTGAATGGAACGGAGTGTAGTACGTCATGGAGCAGAAAGTCTGCCATGATGTTGTGCAAAAGAGGTGGGCGGGGCTAGGCGCACAACAGTGTACAATGAATTCACTCGCTCTGACCTGAGTATAAAATAAAGTTATATGTTGTGTGTGCACTTTGATGAAATGGAAATATGACCTACATGGAATAATGATACTTATATTATCTGGATAATTAACTGGAAGTATTTTTATCTAGTTTATAAATCTAAAAAATAGTGAATTTACATGCAAATCATGCCAAAAAAGAATACTTATAGTGTTTATGACAATAGGTTTTCCTAAATGAAATGAATTTTAGATACAATCACACTTTTTTGTTTTTCAACAAAAAAAATTCTATCCATATAATCTTCTTCATGCTTGTTGAAAAGAAGTAAACAACATACAGTAAGTAACATGCTGACAACAATTTTATCTCAGTTTTAGAATCTTATAAGAACATTTGGCTTACTTCTTACCTTGTACTAAGAACACTTTACTTATATCTAGCTATGTGATTCAGAACAACTAGCTTATTTTAGGACTCATTATATTCTTAAAAGTCACAAGAAAAAGATTCTAGTTATAAGAATTCTAGCCAAGCAACTTTTGTTTACCCCATTGGCAATTTTTTTTGCTTGAAATAAGAAAAGTTGTCTCATTTTAATATAATGTGGGTTTCTTTCAAGTATGACTGTTTTTGCAGTGTATGAAATTATGCTAAGAATTTTTTTTAGAGTAGTCAGTGTATAGTTTGTACACATTATCGCGCCCCTCGTAATATCACGGTTTGATTATTGGTCCCTCGCTCTATCTACTGTATGTAACTAGTTAGCTTGCTAACTTACTAATGGTTAAAGCCATGGCCGTCTCTTGTGCCCCTGCAGTGATCCCATAGCCTGCACATTACAGTTGAGCAGTGTGGTGTAAACAAACAATAATAGGAATGTAAAGGGGTGCAGGGGTGTTATTTTGTGTCCACGGGGTTCTAATAATGGTAA
Organism: Dunckerocampus dactyliophorus; assembly: GCF_027744805.1. Lineage (NCBI taxonomy): Eukaryota > Metazoa > Chordata > Actinopteri > Syngnathiformes > Syngnathidae > Dunckerocampus > Dunckerocampus dactyliophorus. The sequence continues at coordinate 18,571,899 of NC_072820.1, read as the reverse complement.
AGATTCTATGTAGAAAGTCATAAACAGATTTTCTATGCTACGAAAATGTTCCATTTATCGATATTGAAGCCTACTTTGCAAAAATTCACTTACCGCGGTCGGGTCTGTAACCAATTAACCACAATAAACGAGGGATTGGCTATTTTTCCAGTTATTTAGACAATAATCTTGTTTTCAGTGAATGGTAAATCAATACTGCTATACAAGCTGTACACTGACTACTCTGAAATATATCCAAGTCTCCTTTTTACTATATAAGAACATATCGTGGAACAAAAATACTTTCTGTGCTTTTGTGAGCTGCTGTCAAACATTTGAGCATCCTCGTGTGTGATACCGAGCCCTGTCATGAATACAAAACACACAGTTTCCTTGACAAGTATGCAAACAAAATACAAATGCTGTACCTTTCTTAGGCCTAACACCACAGGCGAGAGCATGTTTTATTTCTGTTTCAGTCCATTAATCTCCATTAAAGAACACCGTCGATCGCGCAAAGGTTATTATGTCATATCCCGTGTAGATTAGGGGTCCAATGCCAAAGGTTGTCGTACTTTTGCCACGCATGGAGGTACTTGCTTAGTAGATATGCGAGCATAACAATGCACGGCGCAGGTTAACGTGCTTCGCTTTGGCATGAGTCAATAATTGTGTCTGTGGATGTTCTGCACAAATTACGTCTTTTTCATAAAAGTACATGAAGTTACATTGGCAGGCTAACTATTCACAGTAATCATAAGCTTGGGTTGCTTTTTGAGAGAATTACCTGACCAAATTATTATTACTATTATTTCATATTGTTTCATCCCAAAACAAGCACCAATTAATATGTTCAGCCTTTACTTGTTAGAGAAAGCGTTCCTGTCTGAGAAAACGCTGAATTTCTTGTATCGGTGAGCTATTATTGATCGTTCTTGCATCACTGAGCATACAGTCAATGGAAGAAAAGTGCTAACCATTAATAAGCCACTGTGTAGAATTGAAATATCCCCATGCAATGATCTGTTTCCACACTATCTGATAAATAACCTACCTGAGCGCTGGTGTTTGACATCAGCAGGCACAGTTATTGATCCGTTCAGGTCTGCATGGAGATGCTGCAATCATCCCAACATTATTTCTCATAAATGAGCAAGGCTTCATCATTCATTTCGCCTTGACGCGGATTGATTAAATACACAAAAATGAGTACAATGGATCTTGGAAGGTAAGCACTTAATGAACAGGAAAAAGGTCAATAGATATTCCTTGCAAAAACAGGATACATTTAAATACATTCCAATGCTACAAGATGTAGCAAAAAGACCAGGCAAAGTAAAGCGGCCACTACCAGCTGGCTAGCTACATTAGCTTAGCATAAAATGTACACAATAGTCAGCAAGTCCCCAAACTGACTCTTGTTTGTTGATTTACACATACTTAAAGGGATAGTTCGGATTTTTTGACATGAAGTTGTATGAAATCCCCATCAGCAGTTTAGCACATCAACAGCGACTATTACCCCACTTTGTCCTGTGAGCCGAATTCTGGTCGTTTTTTGTCGTGGAGGAAAGTAGTTCCGGCTGGTTGCTGGGGTCTCTTAAGTTAAACGTTTTGCTTCTCAAAACAATATGAGTTCAAAACAGTAATACATTTGCATCACAAAACTGTTGCCCACAAAGAAGTCAGACCTCTCATTCGCTCTGCGTTATTTTCGCTCCGTTCGTATCACTGCGTGCTGCCGCTTGTCCATTGTTGTGTGTGTGTTCCACAGTGCTTCATGTGCGTATGAAGACCGCTGTGATGCTAACTCTCTCACGTCGCAGCCGTCTTCATCCGCACATGTACACGCTGGAACCTGCCCCATATATACAACCACAACTTTATAAAAAAAAAAGGCTTCACTACACATATTATAAAAAAAAAATTCTGTTTGATTATTTTGTTTTTCTTCAGTGAATAAGCTAACCGAGCATGATGTAGATGTTAAAATGTGACTGTAATGGTAGCATTGTAGCTCACATGGCTATGCTAGTGTTGCTATCATTTGTTTCCTCCTGTCCCGCTCCTTAATGATATGTGGTTGTATGTAATGTATAGCATCCATTACGTTAGATAAGTGTATATTTTCATTTTTGATACAGCTTTTGTAGTAAACCAAACTGACTTGAAGTGTTTATTATAGAACAATAGCAGTCAAAAAGGAGAACATTCTTCCCACACGTGAAATAATACAATGACTATTTGTGTCTTTTATTTTAAATGTGGAAAAGAAGTCCTTTGGGACACCTTGTAAGATCAACACTTCATCACATCATTGTCAGCTTGTTAAAATTCTCCACACGGCATTGTATTAAATAATGTATATTAATAATGTATATCACCACTGAAGCTTTAAATGAATAGCAGCCACTCACAAAGGTAGCTTCATTTCAAATGCACAGCACACACATGTTGGGTAAAGTGGAATATATCAAAAAGTCTTATATGAAGATGTTTTCTGTGTAGCAAGGTTAGCTATGCGCTAAATGATACGCAATAGTATCAAACTTGTAGAGTAACTATCAGATTTTTTAATATATACTTTTTGTTGTAATTATAAAACAAACCTATCTTGCTTAATACTTGTATGTTATTCACATTAATATTGAAATAATATTAAATAATATTATATTTCTTAATGTTTTATAAACCTTATCTGTTTAAAAAAAATGTCATTGATGACAGTGATTTAATTTTCCATTAATTCTTATTTCTTATTGTCAAAATAAAAAAAATACAATTTCCATCAAATCATATTGGAAAATTTGCCATTAATTCGTTTTAAATAACATAATTTTAACAATTTTTTTTCTTAATTTTTTTTTTAAATCCCTATCTTGGAAAATTAAAAAGAATACTATAATATAATCTAATAATATATAATACTATTTTACTATATGTACCATAAATTCTGGTGTTTAAACCGCACCGGTGTATAAGCTGCACCCACTACATTTAGAGGAAAAAACAGATGTGTTCTTATATAAGCCACAACGGTGTATAAGCCACAGGTGTGCGAATCATAAAAAGGGATATCGAAATGATATAGACAGAAAGATGTCACACAGAGAGATTTTTTAAACTTTTAATAAAATAAATGTTTTTTTTCCAAACAAACAGTGGTGCAACACTGCTAATTAACAGTGCAGAACACTACACGGCTAGTTAAAAACTGTGCCGAATAGTGCATGTAACATACAATAGCCTAACCTCTTCTGTGTCAGAATTGAACAGTGTCCTTTTTCCTTCGTCGTAATTCCTACGTTGTCGGCTCTCTCTCTTCCGGTGTGGAAACATGGAGAAGGTGGACTGAAGTGGGTGGCGAAAGTGAGGTGGAGGATGAGCACGTTTGGGAGAAATGCAGTGGAACAAGAGGATGAGGTGGGGTGTCTGTCAGTGCCTTGGTCATGTAGCAGCATGGTAATGGTCGTCAACTGGCAGTAGTCATACGTGAAGCAACCATGTCTTCTTGTCTTGACAGCCAAATCCATTGCCATCCATCCATCCATCTTCTATGCTGCTTATCCTCAAATCCATTGCCTTTAACTTGAAAGCGGCATCAATTTAATTTCTTTGTGTATGTTCTATGATGGAAGCTCGTCACTACCGGGTTGTCATTGCGAATGCGCACAACGCGTCTACATTAGGTGGTGATATGCACCGAGACGTTGGTTGCAACCCGCCACAAAGAAGAAGAAGAAGGTCTACATACACAAAGTCGCGTGTGCCCATGGACAGTCATTTTGGTCTCATAAATCTGAGACTCCACGATGGTCCACCTATAAATCTTCAGTCTTCTGTTCGGTGGCGATTGCTTTGGCTTTTAGTCGGGTCTGCATAATGGAAACACCTCGGCCGTCTGCTCTCTGTGTAATTATCCAGTCTTCAAGCACGTCCTCTATTTCAGGCCATGTGCTTTTCTTTGCTATGAAAGCTTTTAGTCTTTTTGCTTTGCGTTAGCTCTTCATGTTGACGTCTCCAACGTCTCACCATACACGTCTCACCATACATTCATTTATGCTAAGCTTACGTGAAGCAGCCCTGTTTCCTACTCTGACGGCCAAAATCAATCGCATTTAACTTACAGTAGGTGGCGGTATGCACCTAAACATTGGTTGTGACCCGCCATAAACAAAAAGAAGAAGAAGTCCTTGTCTCCATCCGGGCGCCTATTTTTCGGCAGTCAGTTTTACATGGATAGATAGCAACTTTATTCATCTTCAAGAGAACAATACGTTTATGTTTTGTTTTATATGGTTTATTGTATCTGTATTTCTATTTATTGATGTATAATATTTGTGAGCGGATATGACGTGTACACCTGTGGTGCTACGTACATTGCGTAAGTTTTACGTAAAGAGTTTTATGTAAGGTAATTTGGGAAATTGCTGGATATTACACACGATTTCTGCTGGAGTTATCCTCTGGACTTCATGAGAACCACGGTACAACGGTACCTTTTGTGGCCGCCTTTGAGTCATCATTGTGCATGGATGCCTCGGCGGATGCAAGTATGTGTCCCAACGCAATCGCTGCACAAATTCCAATATGTCCCCTCTTTTTGACTATACTAACTCCACGATAAGGTGTGCTCTTCTTTATGATGAGCTATCTTAGTAATATAAATATATATTTGAACAATTAGCGTAGTTCTGAAGTGTAGGAGATGTCACGAAATTAGAACATGACCACACCAAGCATCATGGAAAAAGTAGTTTTTAAATAATAAATAATAAATTAGCTGCACCAATCTGTAAGCCACCAGTTCAAAGTTTGAGAAAAAAGTAGCAACTTATACACCAGAATTTACAGTACATATTTGTCACCAAATTAAATGTGTCCCATTTAACACGATCAGAGGTTATCAGACTTTCAGTAATTTGTTGTGCTTGTGTTTAATTTGAAGGACACTTTGTGCTTGTACTTCAAGATCCTGCAGAAGCGACTGAGCTGTGCATGGTCCGGTTGACACAAGCTCATGGCGACATAATTAAATCTAATCAAGAGGGAACACTACAAAGTAAAAAAAAAAAAAGTTCTTAATGGCAGCCGGTTGTTGAAACACCCACATGATGCAGTACAAGAGGCTGCAATTCGCACTCTATTATCTGGTCCCATTGTCAGCTACAATAGAGAGCTGCCACTCCAGCCACACTCTTTTTTCCAATGAAGTGTTGTTGTATCAGCCAAAGGAAAAAACAATAACTTTTGACACAAGTACTTGTAACTCAGTTCCTCACTCAGGGTACGTGCTGGAATGATGGTACAAAAGGTCAATTTATGTAACAAGTATTGAAATGCTAAACGTGACCCACTACAGTAACTTGTTCTCTGAAGTGGATTTCACTTGTGGCCACTCAAGCGCTTGTCACAGAGTTTCTATGCTTCCAACTGTGTGTGATAGTGCACGTTTGACTGTAATTTATTAGCACTAGGTTGATGGTTTTGGTGATTTTTTTTTTTTTTTAAATTAGCAGTCAAGTTAGCATAGAAAAGAACCTGAAACTGCCACTAAACATACTTATTTGACATTTAATTAGAAATGTGCTGTAAAATATGTTTAATTCTGCATTGCTGAGCATGAACCTGTAGAGTCAAAGAGTCAAAAAGATTCAATATTTGTCAGGTGGAAAACACCCAAGAGTGCTACTTCAGGCATTTTTGTGATGCAAATGTTTGAAACTTTTGAACGCATACTGTTTTGAGAAGCCAAGCTCTTTACGTAATTGTCCCGAGCAACTAAGTGGAACAATGTTCGGAAATCTGACCAGAACTGGACTTAGGAGACCAAGTGGAGGGTAAGTCCCTGTTATTGGACTACAATGCTGATGGGGATGTCATACAACTTCATGTCAAAAATCTGAACTATCCCTTTAATGTAACAGTATATTTATTAGTGATTGAGCTGAGAGCTGTTCCTAATATGATGCCCATGTCATATACAGCAGTGCTGCAGGGTCAGTATGGTTTCTTTTAAGGTAAATCAGAGAAATAAAGGGTCTTTCGGGTGAATTGTTTCACGGAGTAAGGGATGAGGTTGCTAGGAGACACAGCCATCGGCTATTTATCCCAGAATCCGGCAGAATGTGCATTCAGAGTCGCTGCAGGTGTATGAAAGAGTGTATGTTAAAGTGTGTGCATGTGTGTGTGTTTGCCTGCTCTCCCTCACTGCTCCTACCTCAGCAGCAGCAGCAGCTGGATGGACTTGGCTGTGCTCTCTAGTACAGACTAGGATGTTCCGCCTCAAGCTGGATGTTGCCTTTTCCCTCCTTGCTTCATGTTTGAAGCAACAGTTCGACCAAATATGACTTTTTAATGAGGAAGGCGACGGCAATGGGCTCTTATGGCTGCAAAGAAGCTGAGAAAGCTAGAATTCTGATGGAATATTTCACAATTAACCTGGACAGTTGACTTCTTCCTCTTCATCGTCTCCCCTCTCACGTCCTGATGATGTACCCGTCCTCCGAGAGCAACTCAACCGAGTCCATCCTGTGGATCAACACCACAGGGGCAAACTTCTCGCAGCATGGAAGACATGACCATGAGGAGCATCAGCAGCAGCAGTATGATGAGGAGGATGGAGGAGGGCAGCAACAGCATCCCTTCCTCACGGATGCTTGGCTGGTGCCCCTCTTCTTCTCTCTCATCATGCTGGTAGGCCTGGTGGGCAACTCTCTGGTCATATATGTCATCTCCAAGCACAGGCAGATGAGGACGGCCACCAACTTTTACATAGGTGAGCACTGTTTGGGTGGAAGATCAGCATCTAATGTGCTTCTTTATTGCTGAAGGCAGAGGTCATATACACCCCCAAAGTGTAAATGCTGGCTTCAGAAAGTCAGAAAGAAGTCAGAAAAGTCATTTGAAAACAACACTGAAATCTTATCAAAAGTAAATACCTGAAATCAAGGTCAAAAATACATATTTTTTATGTTAGACCAATTTGCAAATGTTACGAAATATGTACTAAAAGCTTAGATATGCTGTATATAACGGAGTGGTCTATTTTTTTACATGACTGTAAAAGGTTAATTTGTGGCTCCCCCTATGGGTTGTGGTAAAAATGCTTTGGAAGACATGCTAGAATACATATAATACAGATATTCTCAAAGTATTTTAATCGTTAGACAAATGGTAAATGACTTATAGATAACGAGTTGCTCAGTCCTGCCCGGATCCTTGCAAAAACGTGCTTGATGGCGGCCAAATTTTTCAACCAATCTTGCTCAGCTTTTACACAAATGTGCTTGTTAGTGTTAGGAAACTCAATACACCTCATTGAGATGGTTGGCCTGATGCAGCGATACGTTTGGATCTGCCCCTTAAACTAAAGCAAGAGAATGGACCAAACATAACACATAAACACGATCTACAACATTTGTGTTATGTATTATGCAACAGCATCATGCCACAAAGTCAACAAGTTCTGTTTGTAAAATGATTCGGCGAGGAGCTCAGACAGTCACAGTAAGTGGAAAGGAGAGTTGATTTGATTCAGGGTGCAGATCTGTTGCTTTTTTCACGGGGTTAATACATTATAAACATGTACTTAGAGTAACAGTTGCACAGTTAATGCCATGCTACCTGGTTTCCTTTTTAATTTAGTGAGAGGCAGCAGGGTAGGTGGACGAGTTAACAGAGATGATTACCTGCGAGTCCCGGTTCAGTAAAAAACTTGTGAGTTCTGAATGACTTGGTCAATACTCGACCATCTCTAGTGCTTGTCAGTCCCCTAAAGGTGTGTACCAAATTCCTCGGTGATTCAGCTAAACACCCTAATGCTGCAGTGGGAGTTTTGTATTGTACGTTGAGCTGTGTGAGAAATTTTACGTCAATCAAACTTAAGCGGTCAAGCTTACGGGTTTTCGTAACTGTGCCACCGTGTGGTGTATTTGTCAGAAACATAACAACACAGGCGACACAGTGGATACTATTAAAGACACGGGTCAAACTCAGATGTGCCCCGCCACATCATTTTATGTGGCCCGTGAAAGCCTGGGAATAAAGTGTGGCAAACATGCACTTCACTTTTTTCCGTCTAAATGTATTTATTCTTTCATTTTGACAGAAAAATTGTACTCATGCAGTTCTTCTAAACTTTAATATGATCTGATCATACAACAAAATATTCCAAGCATATTTTGTTATCAAAAATAAATACTTGAATGTCTGCCTGTCGCTTTGACATTCTCACTTCAATTTGTTAGTAAAGAAATATAATAATCAAATGCATGGGCAATTGTGTGATGACATCATGAGGTTATATTCATATTTCTATTCATATAAAGTAAAATGACAGTCACAAGTGGCCCTCTAAGGGCACCCATAACTGCGATGCGGTGCTCAATAAAAATGAGATCCAATAAAATTGACACGCCTGTCTTAAGATATTAAATAAATGTGTCTAAAATTGGGAGTCAAAAATACATATTTTTTTACCTTAATTTCTGTTACGTTATCTTGCTTGGATTTCACTTTTTGGAGTGTATAAGGATTATAACAAAAAAGAAAAAAAAACAGCAACATTTGCTGGATCTGGTGGGGCACTGCCCCTAATGCAGCGCTGGTAGAGGGCTGGGCACTACATGACAGCCGATCATAGCTAATCCCCAGACACCAAGCAAATATGCCCCCTAGTAGCTGCGAGCGCTACAGTCTGATTGGATGTCAGTTGATGCCATGACATTATTCATCATCTCACCTTTGGCCCCAGCTATTGTTGCACACCAGAAAAGAATGGAAGCATAGTGACAGGCAGGAACACTCCACCTGTGCACATTGTGCATGTAAAGTGTGCAAAATGAGCATGCTGGGGGAAGTCGATGTGAGCATTGTGGATGTGACATCTGGAATAACGTCCCCAAGGCCAGCATTTTAATATTCAACAAAATTGGATTATAGCAGTGCTTCTCAAATGGTGGGGTGGTGAACTGTCAGAGGGGGTGTGAGAAGCAGGGAGGACTTTTAATATTAATGCAGACCTGCCAACATGTATGGATTTGTCGTACTCGGCATGCATTTTGACTCTTGAATACGCTTGTGTGCTTTACTGCTCTCTATTTTCACTGGTTTCAATTTCAAGTTCAGTCTGTAAGTACAGTACAAATAAATAAACAGATACTATCAGTTTCGCAATAGCATTTCAAATCGGGGGGGGCGCAAAAACATTTCTGCCCTCCAGTGGGGACATGACAGAAAATAATTGAGAACCACTGGGTTATAGAACCATGTAACATCTGTGACTACACCCTGATTGGATCACAACACTCTTAGGCATTCCTTTCCAAATATCACATTCATTTGTCAACTACAGCTTGTTTTTCTGCTTTGTCTGTGCTTTGCCATCACATTTGATCACTCTGTCAGACATTTTTGTCCACTATGAACCGCTTTTCAAAAATGCGCATGTCTTATTTATTAAGCTAATAATGACAGCAGGGGATGGAACAAAGGAGCTCACAAAGAAGCAAGCAGGCAAACAAAGAAGAGAATGAATAAAGTAGCAGACCTCCCTTTGAAGAGGAGGAAACTACTGACACGGAATTGGAGAATAAAGAATGAGAATGAATCATGGCTTAGTATAAAAGACAATATAGGAAAGGAAACTGACTATCAACAAGAAGCTTGGCTATTTTTTTCAGAACCAAAATCACTAACGGTGATAGGAGACGACACATAAAAGATGCACTTTTATAGTAACTTGGTAAAAATGATCCTGGATGTTGCCATTGATAGTTTTACAAAATTAAAATGTAAATGATATGAATTATCATGTAATTCACTGTAATGTAAAAAAACCCCTCCCATTTTGCTAAATGTCTCAAAATAACACAAAAGCCCATTAATAATATTTATTAAATTTTCCATGAATTCTGGTTTATTATCATACTTCTGAAGTTTCAATTAATTGTCAGTTTTAAAAATGCATGTGAATGGAATTCTCACTAGTAATAAAAAAATAATATTCATTCCTTTTAATATTTCTTGAACAAAATCCCTACAACAAATGTGTCAAACTGCATCTGTTTTTAACAAAGGTCCCATTGATAAACAGTCATTTTCATTCATTACTATCCACCCATCTATTTTTGATGGCACTTCTCTAATTATACAGTTTTTTTAATCCCTGCAATTGTCTGGCGATCAGTTCAGGGTGTACCCTGCCTCTCTCCCGAAGTCAGCTGGGATAGGCTCCAGCATACCCCCGCGACGTTCTAATATGTATATATATATATATATATATATATATATATAAATACTAGGGATGCTCTGGTCAGGTTTTTATGCTGCCAATACCGATACCGATCATCCATGATTGAAACCGGCCGATACAGATACCGCTACCGATAACATAGATTAAGTGTAAATAAATAAAAAACATAAAAAAACATTTAATTTCATAGCTTATTTCAACCCAAACAAAGCAAATATGTTTGTGTTACCAGAACATTCACAATGTGCTGGTATCCACAACTCACATTTTGTATTTCAGAATGCATTTGTTTCTAGTGTTTTCACATTTTTAAAAGAAAACCTGAATGAAAAGCAGGCATGCAGGCACCTCATGTCATCATGGGGAGCTACCTGGTGCCGGCGAACACCAAAGCTATATTTTATGAAAATTTAGACAAAAACATATTTGACATACTTTTTCAAAATCACTGGTGAAACTTAACGGATCAGACGCCTGCTTTAAGGAGACTTTCGATGCAATAACAGCTTGATGGCGCTGCAGCAGGACCCCAAGCAGTCGGCAAACCCGGTTTCCTCCACTGCCGATGACGGTCGGTCATCCAGTCCGACGAATCCAACCACAGTTCGGGCTATCACGGGCGCGTGTCCAGTGTTTTGGCCCATTAGCTGCCGCCCGACCGACAATCATATCGCGAGTCGCGAAAACTCACCACACCCTGCCAAGTGCCCGCCCCACAAATGCCGCACCAATAGTTTTAAGGTATGTTTTGCAGTGTGCAAAACTTATATCACTCTCACAACGACAGGAAGTCCCACATGACAGACATGCTTGTTTTGGCTTTGGGAAGGGAAAGTGGGCGGTAGACCGTCGCTGTAGGCCGGGTGCAGCAATGGGGGCGGAGCTGATCGGCGTTTAAAAGCAAGTGTTGGGATATGCCCAATATGGGGAGAGTACCCGCAGAAAACCCACGCACGGGACGAACATACAAACTCCACAAACTCCTGTGTGGCCAACATGCTAACCACTAATCCACCACACCATGTGGCCCAGTTTGTAATTTGTCTCTCATGTTCAATCTTAATACAATCTGCTATGTATATTGATTAAAATCCTCTTTGCTCATTGATTTCATCACCAAAAAAACGTTTATGAAGCCTTGGCAGAGGCCTGTGCCTGGCAATATGTTTTGTTTCTGTGTGTTTGACATTCTTGTGGAATATATTGGAGCAAAAGCCTGACTTACAAATATATTATTGAACACCAGGCATTCTTTGTGTCATTCTATTTATTCCCTGTGCAGCAAACCTGGCCGCCACTGACATCATATTCCTGGTTTGCTGCGTCCCCTTCACGGCCACTCTCTATCCTCTACCTGGGTGGATCTTTGGTAACTTTATGTGCAAATTTGTCGCCTTCCTGCAGCAGGTAACACCATGACTCAAAACAACAAGTGTTGTGCAATGTATTCCCCATGAACATCACACCAACATGGTCACCATTAGCGCAGATGGCATGCAGGTGCAGACCGTGACCTGCTGCATCAAGGGGCAACTCTCCTTACATGAACGCTCAATTAACAGCAAAGCATGATGAATTACAGCAGGTGCGCCGATGTTCCAAAGGTCATGTTATGTTGCTACCTGCAATTACCCACAATATATGTATATATATATATATATATTTTTTTTTAAGTTGTATACTTGGCACATAGACAGCATTATCTATACTATGGCGAGGGTGTGAGGTGACAGGGAGTTACTATAGCCAGTTAAGGCGAGTTAGAAAATAGAATTTGGCAGCCACGAGCAGAGGGTGCACTTTATTCAGGCCCGGCTGGTTTGCTGCTTAAATGGGCTGCAAGAGAAATAAAAAAAGAGAGAGTGATGTGTATTGTAAGAGAGTGATGGGTATTGTAACTATCCCATCACTGTATATTCAGATTTCCCAAGATGAGTACATTCCTATTGCTGTGTATCGTTATCGTCCACACTGGTACAAGGTGGCCACGTTATCACATATAAAAAGCAACATGGATGTAATTTTGATACTTTATGTCATACAGTATTTTTTAAACTTCATTTTGTTACAGTTCGCTGGTTGCATTTGGATGTGAAGAAGTTTAACACTAAAGCCTCGGGCTTTACTGTCTGCTTTTGCTTGCATAAGGCAGTTAATGATTGAGGAGGTTTTTAAATATTTTAATATTTCAGTAGAAACTATTAAAATTGTACGATGTAATATTAAAACTGTATTATTTCAAGAAAAAAACACTTTTTGTGTGTTTTCTGTAATCTAATAGTAACATGAACATTTAGAAAAAAAATAGAATTTCCCTGAACATTGATCCAAAATATGAATTTTATACATTTTAATGAATCATTAATTAATCCTTTCCTCCATTATATAATTGTACACACATGGCACTATTTTTGCATGTAAAGGATTATTTTCCCTGTAAGGTTAAATTATTACATATTTCATTCATTTCAGTGAGCTTTTACCATTATTCCCCTCTCAAATAAGACCATATTCTTTCCTACCAGCAATGATAATAACGTGCATGCCTTCGACCAGCTATTATTTGCTTCTCTTGTCCCTGATTTGTGTCAGAAATAAATCCAAAGCTGCTTTTCACACCTCCTCCATCTTTTTCTGTATTGTTAGAGAGAGGACATTAATGGCTGGTAATCTAAATATGGAACAAAACAGCTTCTACTTTTGTACATTTTTTAAGGTTAATAGAGGGGGTTTTTTTTGGCTTATTTACAGTTCCCTCCAGAAGTAATGGAACAATGAGGCCAATTTATTTTTGCTGTAGACTGAAAATATTTGGGTTTGACATCACAAGAAGAACATGACACCCGAGAGCAACATTTCAGCTTTTATTTTCAGGTTTTTACATCTGAATCGGATGCACAACTTAGACGATCTGAACCCAACACATTTTCATGTGAGCAAATGTATTGTGTTTCGTTGCCCGGGTGTGTCCTATTAAATTGCTTATTGTGATTAGCTTATCTATGCTCAATTTCAGATCGGGTAGGATAGGTTTTGTCCATGCGGACTGCATTTAGAGGTGATAACAACATGAAAACGCGAGAGCTGTCTATGGGTGAAAAACAAGCAATTGTGAATCTGAGAGAAGATGGAAAATCAATTAGAACATTGGTCATAGCCAGTACAACCATTTGGAATGTCCTGAAAAGGAATAAACCACTCGTGTACAAAGGAACAGATATTAAACAGGTAGACCATGGAAAACATCAGCGGCTGATGACAAAATAATGTGAGAGCTATACAGAAAGACGCTCCTAAAACAATTGGTGACATCAGCAACAACCTGCAGAGGACACGAGTGAAGACTTTACTGTTCATAGAAGACTTCATGAACAACAGTGCAATGGCAGAGCAAACCAGAAGATGCAAACCACTCACTTTGTGTGAGAATTTTTTAAGTTCGTCTGTACTTTTTGGCATATTCCAGCCAAGCCTTCCTATTCTTCTTCTAGGTTGTTGCTGATGTTACCAACAGTTTTTTAGGATCTTTCCTTACAGCTCTCACAATGTTTCTGTCATCACCTGCTGATGCATTCCTTTACCTGTTCCATGTCTGTTACTTTGTTCACCAGTGGTTTCTTTCTTTTCTTTCTTTTTCAGAACATTCCCAAGCATGTGAAGGGTAGAATTACCCATACTGTATGTGCTCATAAAAAGCAACACTCATAGAAATGCAGGAAAAGAATGCATAAGCTTGCCTGCAGTGTCAGGCAACATAAGAAGTATGAAAGTGATAGCTTGCCTGGAGAGAGCAATTTTTGCATGAATAAAAGCTCACAGCTTCATCTCAACTTTGACCTGCCTGACCACAAATCAACAGGCGGCTTGTTGAGACAGTTGGCGCAGCACTTGAAGCGATGGCCTTGATAAGTGTCAGCCAGTAAGCCACAATGGAGATTTCTCTCTGCACTATGTTGAAAGATACCACGGTCAGTGCTTCATTGTACAAATATTCATTTTCTGCAATTATACTAATCAGTTTGCATCATCATCACCTTTTTAAAGAAATGTGTGGGTTACTTTTGCAGAAAGCACAGCCAGCGCTATCAGGAAGAATGTATTCTTCTCCCATAAAGGCTTCTTAAAGCATATCTTTCAAAAAAATTAATTGGATTCAGATCCATGTTACTATGGGTGGCATGCGGATGTTTGCAAGGTAGGCAGATGCATTGTCTTCACAGACATTGTGACAATTATTGAACAAATGAATGTTACAGAATGACATTTTAGTATTAAAACTATCCTGTGGTAGATTTTGAGATATTTCATTCAATTTAATAGGATTTTGTGCAAAATGTACCTGTGATTAGTACAAGTAGATGCATTTCGGGACTGAGATTTGACAAAGTGCAGTGGAAGCCCCTAGGTCAAAAGAAATGTGAAATTTGTCAACATATTTTTTCCCAATGGAAAATAACAGATAGAGATAGTCCTCAGGTTACAACCAAGTTCAGTTCCTGTGATGTAGGGCGTGTAGGGGTCGTGTAAGTCACAACCTAAATGAACTCCTAAGTCACTCACATTGTACACAGAACACATGAAGGACATAGAAAATACAGTAATAAAAAGATGAAATGCAAGAATTAAATGAAGCAAATGCCTTACTTATATCCTTACTACCTTCTTGAAATTTCCCAGGTTAGTCTGCAAGGATAACCTCCTCTTCTCCTCCCAAATCTCCTTGTAACAGCGCATGGAATCCATGACCTCTCTCGCATTCACTAACCTTTATCCTTAATGGTCGTCGCGGAAATTCGAGGGTTGAGACCAAAAGAGCAACCAACACTGATGGGCATTTCTCCTCACTCTGAGCTTTTTATGATGTTCATTTTCATTTCCATGGTGATGCCTTTCCTTTTCTTTGGCGCACTGACACTTGGCAAGTGCAAAAAGTTAACTGATGAGCATGTTATTCTTTGCACACACTGTATTTCCTGCAAGGTGTAGTTCTCGAGTGAGTCTCGTGTTTACAGGCCAAAAATCAGTTTTTAATAAATTTATGGGAGCGTGTTCATACCCACAAAACGTCGTAAACCAAGGACCACCTGTAATTTTAACACGCATAACTGTCATATAAGCGTAAAAAGAAGTTAACCACTGTGCACTTTAAGATGTGGAGCTTTAAGAGTCGACGGAACTTTCATGACAAAGGCATGAGGCAAAGGTTACCGATGTTGCACATTTTTAAAAATTGTCGCACAAGTGGAAAAAGAACTTAACCACCATTAATAATCACAACAGTCTTGACTTTGATAAGTGACGTCTTAGGTGATGCTGGAGTCTTAGTAAAGTGCGTAACTGCCAGAGGATACGGTATATGTGCCAATTCAGTGGTCCTCAACGTTTTTTCTTGTGAGAACTACTTTTACAAAATGAAAATGGCCAAGCGCTACTCATTTTTGTAACATTGATTTTAATAGCTTATTTCAACCCAAACCAACCGAATATCCTTGTTTTACCAGCTTGTTTTGAACCAGCGTCATCCTTGAGATGACCTCCGCTTATCCTAATTAGGGCATGCTGGAGCCTATCCCAGCTGACTTCGGGCGAGGGGCGGGGTACACCCTGGACTGGTCGCCAGCCAATCGCAAGACACATATAGACAAACAACCATTCACACTCTCATTCATACCTATGGACAATTTAGACTAGCCAATTAACCTAACATGCATGTTTTTTGAATGTGGGAGAACTGGAGTACCTGGAGAAAACCCACACACGCACGGGGAGAACATGCAAACTCCACACAGAGATTCGAACCCAGGTCTTCCCAATCTCCTGACTGAGTGGCCTGTGTGACTGTGTGCTAACCACTAAGCCACCGTGCGGCCCGCAATTGCAAACAACTGTACACAATTACACTGGGGTAAAGCGGCTCCGTCTTCCCCCCAGCAGGAAGTGCAGCATTACAAAATAAGAGCGTAGGACAGGAAGTGGTAATTCATGTCCTACGAAGCATGACACGGGGGTTTTATATAGCACCAGGTCAAAAAACATTGGCATTAACAGCTTTGTGGAGGCAACCTGCTGATGTATTTTTTTATGAACTCCACAAGAGTGGTCAGCATCCAGCAGTTTTATGTGCCTCTGCATGCGCTTTAAAATGTTGCTACTCAGCTGTTGGTGTGAAGGTCATGCATGTTATGCTTGCCGTACTCAGCATTTTGCTCCTTACCGCTATTACAACGTTGGTTGTGTTGCTGCTGTGTTGTGCAATACACTACATTGTGGCAAAGTTTAACCACACAGACGGTAGACAAATAGTCCAATTATGAGTGTAATGTTGACTTTTAGTATGTTTCCCAGCATATTGCATTGGATTGCATGTAAGCGGATGCAAACAGACTTCTAAAGGTGAGTGGCTGGATCCCAAAGGCTGTGGGATCAATGTGAATTAAATATGAAAGCCTTTTAATTATTCCAGTTATATTCGGGATGAAGCCCCCGCTGCGTCTTCTCGCATTGGTGCAGTGAAACATAAAAACGATCAAAAACATCATTTATTCTCTTTCAAACTCATGGGTAAATTAGGCCGAGACGCCGCGGTCTTACGCCAGGTTGGTGTGGAAAGATGGAGGAGAGGAGAAAAGTGGAGAGGAGAGGAGTTCTGTAGCCGCTTTTCTTAGCGGGTCTCATCACTGTACTCGTCATGACCCCCTTTCATGATTTTTTTCCCAACACTTATGTGGCGCTGGCAAGCCACTGGAGGCTAATGGCTCCTGGCTTCATCTTGTCAGAGAAAAAGACACTAGAAGGATGACATTAGCGCTTATTTCGAGAAAGAACTTTTGACCTCTGATTCCTTGCATCTGCTGCAGCTGCACATGTTTTTGAAAATGAATGTATGGCTTTGACAACATAAAAGGCATCAAATGTGACTTTGAATTCCAGAGGAAATCATGCCAGTCAGTGAATTTGAATTCTCACCACCATAAAATCGACCACTTCTACGCTGTCCAGGCAATGTTATAAGTCACATTTTAACATTCTTATCTTTAACACAAGTGTAAAAAGGTAAGCACTGTATAATAAAAGTAAAGTAAAGTCAAACGACTCATCCTTTCACATGTAAGGGAAAGGGAACAGGAGGCAGCAGGATATTGTCACCTAGTGGCGTTGTATAGGTAAATCAGAGGCAGCTGGCCCAGTAGGCAATGTTGGTAGATGCTAAGGGCACTGTGGCCTCCCGATCTTCCCGATCTCCTGACTGTGTGGCCAACATGCTAACCACGAGGCCACCGAAAAATTCACCTTTAATATAATTACTGTATATTAAAACTAATTATTACTATGAACTGTCAAAATGGGAACGCTCACATTGATTCAAATGTAAAGCAATGTCCAATGAATATGGCTATAAATGATAACAAATAAGTCTTATCATTTTTGTACATAGTGTTGCATATAGTTGTATATAAGTATTTTATATAGTTTTTGTGCCATACAGTCAAGACATCGGAAAAGTCCGGGTTCGGATCTCTATTTGGACATCTCTGTGTGGAGTTTGCATGTTCTCCCTGTGCACGCATGGGTTTTCTCTGGGTATTCTGGATATAGCCTTAGTTGTTTATTTACTTGTTGTATATAGTTATTGCATAGTGTAAATGTAGCTTATATAGAGAGAAACTGTGTGGTTATTTAAATTATTTGTTGATTCTTGTATTTAGAATTTACTACGGTAGTTATTATTTATTCAATTATTAAGAAGATTTTTATTTTCTGGTAAGAGTATTTATATTTCAGATTTGTTTGTACTTATTTGTAATGTGTTAACCATGTGAACTGGGAGACACGTCATCTTATGAATTAAAGACATCAGTAAAAACAGTGCCATTCAGTTACTTTTGTAAGCGTGTGTGAATTGCCAATGGAGGGGGGTGCCATATAAAATCTCGCCAGGGTGCCACTTAAGGCAGGGCTGGCTCTGGGGTGGAATTAATACGCACCTGTGTAGATGCTCACCAAGATGAAAGATCACTAAATTAGCTGTTGATGGTTGTAACTGCAGGTTTTCAGGCTGTTTGAACATTCTGCTGTAAATGCTTTCAGAGTGAACGTGGCCTTGCATCAACTTCAGCCGAACAAAGCATCAGTCAATCCCCCAGACGACACACACTCAGTGATTTGTTCATATGCTAATTAGACAACAGGAGGTAGCCTCTTCCTCTGGTCCTTCTGCATTTCCTTCCTTCCTTCTCTGCCTCCTCGTACTTTGCATCTTTGGAAAGCTCATTGGGAAGAACCCCAGATGAGAACTTGTGAGTGTTGCTAAAAAATGGTGAAAGGACAAGACACCAGCAGGAAGGTAAATCACTTTTAAAGGAAATGTGGAAAATAACCAGTAGATTTCTGCCAAAGTTTGTCAGATAAATACAGTAGTTAAAGTTGAGGCCAATTTTGCTCCATGTTGGGTTTATTTACACTTTTTCTGCTTGCTTTGTCACATGCGGTGCCCTAATTTTTCATTTAATTTGTGTTGCCACCAATAGGTTGTGGACAACATAGTTTGGAAGACATACACTACTAGCATACATGTAATACAGATACAGTCGTCCCTCATTTATAGCGGTTAATTGGTTCCGTTAAATGAATTTCCGCGATATAGGGTTCGAAGTTAATAATGTTTTCCTAGTTAGAGTGTAGTTACATAGAAAACCTGTTTATGACTTTCTAAATACTGTAACGTTATTAGAGCCCTGTAAACATAAAATAAAACGCCTATAGTCACCTTTACACTCCTATTATTCACTGGTTACACCACATTACGCAAATCTTATGCTGCAGGGACTCAAGCCTGGCTAACAAGCTAGTGAGCTAACCAGTTAGCCTCAAATTCATTTCTTCTAAACTTAAGAAGTCAAAAACTTACCACTTCCACATGGAATAAGCAATGGATATTTTTTGTGTTTTAGGTGACCGTCCAAGCCACCTGTATCACCCTGACGGCAATGAGCGGTGACCGATGTTACATCACCGTCTACCCCCTGAAATCTCTCCGCCACCGCACGCCCAAGGTTGCCATGATTGTCAGCGTCTGCATTTGGATCGGTCCGTCCATATACTGTTTATCATCTCTACTGGCATTAGATGTAAGCTTTGAAAACCATGGTTGTTGTGGTTTCTCAGGCTCCCTTATCCTTTCCACCCCAATCCTGATGTACCAGCGCATTGAGGAGGGCTACTGGTATGGTCCAAGACAGTACTGCATTGAGAGGTTCCCTTCCAAGACTCATGAGAGAGCCTTCATCCTCTACCAGTTCATCGCCGCCTACCTGCTGCCTGTCCTCACCATCTCCTTCTGCTACAGCCTGATGGTGAAGAGGGTGGGACAACCCACCGTGGAGCCGGGAGACAACAACTATCAGGTATGGAACAACGGCTCTGGGATGCATCACCATGGCAGCAAAGGCTCCTACCACCGGTTATCAGCAGGAAACAGAACAACTCCCCAAAAGCCACAAAGTCAAAGTCCTCAGTATACTCACGCGTGCACGAGCACATGCGAGCATGCAACATAGATGAGGTAATATTTGAAACGTTTGTCTGTTGAAACAATGGCTGATCCTAAATGTGTGAATTCTTAAAATACTTCTTAATAATTAATCATTTATTTTAAATGGTTTTATTATTTTCTTGCGTGTTAAAAATAAATAAATAAAAACAAATAAATCAAATACTTAGATTAATGTAATTATTTAATTAATTATTTATTTAAATGAATAATATATTCATTAAATATATTGTATTCTTTATGCTATGATATGAAATGCACTACTTAAAAAATTTACCAGACACTTTAGGTGAATTTGTAGTATGTAAGTATTGGTATCGGATCAGTATCGCTGACACCAGCCTGAAATTTGTTCAGTATCGAATTAGAAACAAAATCAGTGGTATCGCACATCACTAATTAATGATAATTGTCATCTGGCACAATAAAAATAAACAGAATGACTCAAAATAAGCAACATGGTTAAAGCCTACGGTACAATCACTCATGCACGAGCACAAGCACATGTACAACATCGCTCCACCTGCCAGTTATTCATTACATCCGCTACTTTGCAAATTAGAAATAAACAGAACACCTCAAAATAAGACAGAAAATCGCAGTAAGACAGCAGTGTATAATAAATGCCATAGAGCAGTGTGAGTGTGCCCTCAATCTACAAGTGGTATCAATCTGACCTCCCACTTTTCTTGAAAGCATCATGGACATTCAGGAGGACGTCCAGGAACTTCTTTGCTTCCATCCCCAGGTCAACCTCCTGTCCGAGAGAACCATCAGCATCAGGAGCAAAGTCTCCAAGATGGTGGTGGTGATCGTCCTCCTCTTTGCCCTCTGCTGGGGTCCCATCCAGATCTTTGTCCTCTTCCAGTCCTTCTACCCCAACTTCCAGGCCACTTATGCCACGTACAAGATCAAGACGTGGGCCAACTGCATGTCCTACGTCAACTCCTCGGTCAACCCCATCGTGTACGGCTTTATGGGCGCCAGCTTCCAGAAGTCCTTCCGGAAAACATTCCCCTTCCTGTACAGGCACAAGGTCAGAGATAGCAGCATGGCATCGAGGACGGCCAACGCTGAGATCAAGTTTGTGGCGGCGGAGGAAGGCAACAACAACAATGACAACGAAGTAAACTGAAGGAGCTCGATAATGGGACAGGCTGATTTCCAAATGAGAGATAACGCTGTTGAACATCGCGTAAAGCCTCTTAATCCAAAACTGAGACAAGCTGTGGATGCATAAAGGACGCTGGGTCATTTGCCAGCGGGTCCCCTGCCAAAGCAGGCTGTGTTGGCACATATAAAACTCAATAAGCGGCAGAGAGTGATTTGGCTACTTTGTAGTGTTGGACATACTTGGTTTGTCAAACAATATGTAACATAAGGAGATCTTGGAAAGACAACAACCAAACCTCCTCTACTGTAGACATCAGAAGGGTGTTTCCAGAAGACTGCCTCACAAATATGTATTATGTGTTAATGTGGTATGCATCTGTATGTCGTAGGCCGAGACCGTGGACACAACTTAATGGGTTGTTTCTACATTGTGAAGGTGTACCTAATGAAGCGGCTCATTGTTTGTCCCTTCAATGCATTTGAACATGTTTTGTTGTGGTTTTATTTTCACATGATTGTGTATTACAACAGTTGGTCTCCCATTCCGGGGCAAATTAAGCATTTCATGGGCGCTTTTACTGATTACGCCCTCCCCATACGTCATTAAATGTGAGTGTTTTATTAGCTTTGTTTAAGAATATTGTTGTGCTTAACTTATTTTTACCCTTTTATGCATGGTAAAAATATGATGTAAATAAAAGACCTTATGATGGCCACAGCTTGACACTGGAACAGATAACTTCCATTTCCATTATCATCTATGGGGTAATTAAAAAATAGATAGGGGATTGTGTGATTTGTACAGATTTCTCTGCAGTATCTGTGTATATATAAAATAATTAATGCAAAAATATAAATTTTGTCACTGGCCTGTGAGGCAAAATTTATTTTGCTTCAGATTCTTAGCAACAAGCGACCTGGAAAAAAAAGTAAATGCTGTGAAAGCTCAATAATAATTAAACAAAGTACCAAGAAATTACCTAAATTAAATAAAATTATTATTATTATTGGTGACATTAATGTTGTAAGAGAAATTATAATTCCATCTCATTCTGGGCAGAGTATCCACCATGAAAGTGATGATCTTACCAAGGGTCCATTATCTGTTTTCCATGTCCCAGCCAAACCCTCTGTAACATGGTTCAACATGGCTTATTTTACTTAAATTTAGCTAAGTGACCAAGAACAACTTGCTTATTTTAGGACTCATTATGTTCTTAAAAGTCACAAGAAAAAGATTCTAGTTATAAGAATTCTAGCCAAGCAACTTTTGTTTACCCCATTGGCAGAATTTTTTGCTTGAAATAAGAAAAGTCTCATTTTAATATCATTTTGGCTTCTTTCAAGTATGGCTGTTTTTGCAGTGTAGGGGCAGAGGGGTGGTCTGCTCCCGGTGGCTGGTGGGGCCCGGCGAGTGGTCTGCTGCTGGTCTCGTCTTCTCGGCCCTGGTTCTTGGCCTCCCTGCAACTTGGGGGCGCAGCGCTCCCTCTCCGGGGATCTGGGTTGTGGGTCTGGGACCCCAGGATCCCCTGCCCCTCTGAGCCTCGGGTGCCCTGCACGGGGTGTTGCGACATGGCTTCCAGGTGTCGGGGGGCGACCATGCTGTGTGTGTGTGAGTGCTTTTATTTATTTATTTGTTGTATTTATTATTTTCTTTATTTGTCACAGGGTTCTACTGCTAGACCCTCACAAAAGTGAGGAAAACAATGGTGGAGTCAAAAAGATACCTTTCAGGGTGTTTATTGTGCTCTCCAGGTAGTGCAGGCAGTGGAAAAGAGAAGCATGGCTTGCTCAAAAGTATGAAAAGTTGATAGACAAAAGTGAACATTTAAAAGTGAATGAACGGACCAATATACAGTATGTTCATTCTCCCACAATCCAGTGCCAAACCGTTGTGTTTCATGTGCTCTGAAACTGTAGCGCTGGCCAAAAGTGCAACGGTGACGCAACATTATCTGATAAAACACTGATCATTCGAGATCTGATGTGAAAGAACGGAAAATGGATCCCAGTATGAAAAGTCTATGTGAGTCATAACACAGTCATTTGCAGCACAGCAACGTGTAAATGAGCGGTCATTAAGGATTGTATGGGTGTTGGGGCAAAACAAAAAATCCTTCACTGACCAGAGAGTTGTGAAGGAGTGCTTTTGCTGCAGAGACCTTACTCAAAGGTAAACAAAAAGAGAAATTGTGTGCCAACTTCAGGCAAATCCCAATGTCAGCTACTACAGTAACAAGAAAGTCTGAAACTTTAAGACGATTTAAGAGGATTGCAGCTTTTCCTTTAAAGAGACACTTATTAAAATGTTATTATTTAATATTATTTTTTCAGAGAAACCGGTGCAGTTTTATTTAACTTACAGTAAAAATAAGCCTCTTGTGTTCATTTCATTGTTTGTGCAGTCAAACCATTATCCCATTTTATGTGAAATGGGATAATTGTGTTGTATTGAAACAATGGGGTGCAAGGTTTCATTACATTTCATATTCATATAATTTTGTCTGTTTGGTGCAATTTAAGGCAAATGAGGTTCGGACCGTCACTGTGAAAAAAATTGTATAAACGGACCTTACTCAACTTTTATTGAAGACCCCTGGTATGTGATATTGGAGGCAAATGGTGGTCATGCTGTCTGACTAATCAAATCAGCATCTTGATATGCGACACCTGTGAGGTGGATGAATTATGAATGCTCACCAACACAGATTTAGACAGATTTGTGAACAATATTTGAAAGAGCTAGGCCTTTTGTGTACATAAAAAAAAAACCTTTTGCGCGATGATGTGTTATGTGGGAGGTGTGATTCACTGAAAAGCCAGCAAGACAAAAGCCAGAGGGTCTTCATGATGTCTAAATGAAGCATCTATTGTTAGCGGCCGTCTTGGCGGTGTTGGTGTTACGTGTGCGCAACTGTGGAAAAAGGCACTGCCAATTCTCAGGCTTTGGCTTTGGCTTTTGTTGCAGATGTTTTTATGTCATATTTGTGTTCTGTTACAGTTCAGTTAACACCAGGACTGTCGCATGGCCTCCTTTTGTGAACTAGTCTTCAATTTGCCACCACTGTAGTTTCTTTTCATGGACAAAAATTGGGAGTGATTTATATTCATATTTGAATAACACTTTCTTCTAGTGATAAAGCAACTCCTTTGTGCAAGGCAAACAATATGGAACACATAAAGTAGCCATAAGTAATTATTTGACATGAACATCAGAATACCAGCAGAACTAAAGCAGAATAGCTTCACAATGATGCTGAAGGTTCATCAGAGAATAGAGCTTTTGTCCTTTCCGTGCTCCACAAACTTTCACAGTCTATCATTTTGATGGACCAGCCAGGACCCCCACACCATGTCGTGTGAATGATGTGCAGGTTGATACTGAAATTATTATTATTTGTCAAAAAACAGTAATGAGTTGTGGCAACACAGCAAACCCTGTGAAACACCTCAGGTTGAACCACAACACTGAATACAGTATTTGAGAGGCATACAGAAGAGCTACGGCAAGACAGACATCTCCGGCGGAGTCCTTTGGTGCTGTCGTCAGCCACTATCCAGGTACAGAGGGATTAAAATGCGGAGCTTTAAGCAGAGCTAAGCACTGTTGCTATTGGAGTTGTTCAAAATAAATATTGTTATTAAATAAGTAATTCACAAGCCTTACATTGAACTGGTGAGTTTTTGGAGCGTTTCTGCTTGAATTTCTTTGCAAGATGTCAGAACAGCCTCCCACAGCTGCTGTTTTGTTGTGATCTGCCTCCCACCCTCGTAGAGTTCTTGTTTGACGATGCTCCATAGATTCTGAATTGGGTTGAGGTCAGAAGAAAAAATGGCGCCAAACCATGAGTTTCTCTCCTTTTATGCCCATAAGAGCCAATGACAGCGAGGTAGGTATTCTTGGCGTCATGAGATGGTGCATTGTCATGCATGTAGGTTGTTTTGCTACAGAATACAATACAGAATATAATACAATGAATGAATGAATTTATTTATACTGTATTATATTATGTTAATTTATTAATGTATTAAATTTATTATATTTATAATTTGTGTTTATTAATTCATATTAATCCATACTGTATGCATTGTATATAGATTTTTAACCAATTAATTTAATTTTGCACGTGCGTCACATGTGACTTATTGCCACAAGCACGTGTGCAAAGGTCTTGCGAACAAGCAGCAAAATTCACTCAGCTAAACTCTGCTCGGTACGGTGGCGCTTTGTATATTCTCATGCAAAAACGGCGCGCATACGGTATGTTGAGGCACTGAGGCTCCTGAAGAGGGAGCCAGAGAGCCAAAGCATCACTATTAATGAGCAGTGGTAGTTTTGCTGAGCTTAGTCATGCAGTGTGACTGCACTGTATGGTTATTTTGCCAAAAGAGATTCGCTATACAACAAGTGAACACTAGATAGCAACGGTCACATATAACAGTCACTATATTGTTGACACCCTCACATTTGACTCATATATTGAATAGTATTTATGACCAAACAAAGCACTTTTTAATTATTTGTAACTATGCACTTCCTTCAACAGTTTTTTCAGTGTTTTTATCTGGTTTGTTAGACAGCAAATCATTTAAAAAATCCCCATCACCCATAAGATGAGCAGGTATTTCAGATGGACATTGTGCTGTCATACATGACATATAGCAATAATCATTACAAATCTTTAACTGGTAGGTCTGGGATTTGATAGGATTCAGGTCAGTACAGTCTTGGGCGTTTTGGTAGCGACTTCCGACGCCAACAATAAAAACACTGTGTAACTCTAGTAAGTTTTATTACAATAAAGATAATAAATAGAACGGAATGCAGGACTCCCCAACCACAGTTTCATGGATGGGGCCTAACCACATCGCAAAAAACATTCAGAGGCAAAAGAAAAATGGATAGACACAACTTTATGTGAAAATGTAATTGTTATTTTTTTTGTAAATAACTACGGTACTTTCTTTTATATAATAATAAAATAAATAAATTTACACCAAGATGCTGGTCGATAATTGTCCTCCAAATTGTTGTCGATAATTGATATTATTGCCAGCATTTTATGAGACCATTTTTTCCATTAATTATCTGGCATAATAATGAGATGACAGCATATCAAAAGCAGTAAACTTCATTTTGTGAGAAGTATTTAAAATTGTAATTGGAATATCAACAGCTTTCAAACAAACAAACAAACAACACAATAGATTAAACAAACAAAAAAAGACAAACAAATTCAATGAAAATGGCCCACATATCTGTAGTGGCAGAGTAAAATGCACTGTTTCTGATGTCCTTCAGCACGTCTTCTTTCACTCTGTCATACAGTTAAGGAATTGTTGTTTGTGACATTTTGTACATGTACGTTCTCCCAGGCAATTTTCCCAGGCAAACATTTTTAACATTTCCCGAAATGTCGCATTCCTTTTGCAATACAGCGAGCGACACTGACTGACTGTCGGGTCGAAGGCTCCTTTCCACCTGTTTTAGGTGTGCATACAAGTTGGTCGCATTCCCCTGCTTCCTCATCACTACACTCGAACAAATGCGACATCTCAGTTCGTCGGTGTTCATGCGCTCACCTTGTTAGTTCGCTTTTGTGCCGTCATTCATGCTGGCTCAAGAGACAAATTTGCTGTTCGCCAAGGAGACCGCGCCTCCACGTACAGGGCCAAAAAGGGGAGGAGACAACAGGAGGGTTGACACTCTCCGTTCATTCCACTTTAGCACCAACGCGCACAGACAGCTGCAGAGTGTCAGCCAGCCTGAAAGAGAGATGAGGAATACAAACACAAATGCATGCACATGTCAATTTATCAAGGTCGCTGAAAACGATCTACGTTTTTTAAAATTGGTTGATTCATCGATTTATCGATTATCGTGACGGGCCTAAGTATGAGGAAAGCAGCCCAAATTGGTCATACATGTGGTGGTGATGAACAAGTTGTGCAGTGTAAAGCTTTCTGTTTGGGACTGGGGAGGAAAATCATTGTCAGAGGAGGCTGGTGGTGGGGGCAGGGGGGACAGGACAGAGACGTTTTAGACACAAAGAGGCCTTTCTATCGTGGAGCATACCCGCATGACGTCACGACACATGCAGGAAACCACACCAGGGCTACCACCACCACCACCACTGGAGACTGGAGGCGGGGGCAAAGGACTGGGGGGTTTCACTTTTTGTGAAACTCAATACAATGCTGCTGGTCTGAAAAAAAATAAACACAAAAAATGTGACGTTTTGAATTTGGACTGCTAAACCATGGAGGTGCATGCTAAAAGAAAGGGGCGGGGGGTGTTTGATGGACACTGCACACGTAATTGAATGCTAGACTGAATGCTCTGCTTTTCTAAGAAAGCTCGCCTGTGTGTGACAGTCCATCGCTGAAAAGTACGCCTCTTTAACTTTTACTGGAATTTTTTTTTCGACGTGTGAGTGTGTGTGTGTATGCATTCACCATAGGAACAGTGTATTTATAGCATCACAGCTACTCCACACGGACACAACTTTTCCAGCCCTGGTCCCTCGCTGATGTAAAGCGTGCTGATCGCTCAAGGTCAGAGGGTTTTCAGGGATGCGTAAAAGGTCCCCTATCGTGCATATTGTGTGTTTTAATGGTGTTCCAACAGTAATATGTGTCCCTAGAGCCTGTTTGTGAGTACCACACATGAGAAAAAGCTCTCATCTCCCGCCACTTTTTTGCTCTACTTTTGAAAAAAGCTCCCGCTTTTGAAGTTGAAAGTTGAAAAAACACAAAACCCCTACACCTCCTAAAATAAAGTGCGGCTCCGTCAACTGTCCGCCAGTTAGCCTCACATGTGGGAGCTGTAAGTTTGATTGTTTTGTTTTTCTTCAGCAAATAGGCTAACCTAGCATGATGTTGCCGTTAAAATGTGAGTGTAATGTTAGCACTTGATAGTAACGTTTGTGTCCTCCCCTGTTTTTCATCAGTTTGTTAGCTAAGGTTATATTTTCCTCTCTTTAAGTCACGATACAACATGGATGGTTAAACTGGCGCAGTCCATCCGATTGTATTGTATTGAGCCTGGAAGTAGCCCTGCTAACTAACAACAAAAAAAGTATAATGATTCACAAATTCCCTTTTCTTCATTTTTGTTTACACTTGGGTTGTGGTAGAGGCCAGGATGAAAGATTGTGTGTTATTTTCCTGTGCACTTACAGTACCAGTCAAAATGTTGGAGACACTTTGTCATCCAAGACTAGCGTGGACGTCTGGACTTCTGAACAGAACTTCTGGCTATGTTTAAAGACTCTGACAACATTCTGGAGGAGATGTGACATAAGGGAATCTGTTTTTGTGAGAATCTTCGTGCAAAAAGTAATGCAGTTCGTGGAAAATAAACCAAATTTTGAGGTTAGTTGACAAATGTTGTTTGATTTGTTGTTGTTTTTAATGACATTTAAAACCGAACTTGTGTTACTGTTTTAACTTGATGCATTAACGGTGAAATATTTGTGGTATGTGACACCATCATGGCTGCATGCTCAGGTTACCTGCAACCCCAACAGTCAGGTTTTTGCATGTGCGTGTTGTGTGTCTTCAGTAACATGATTGGTGTCTGTCATGTAATTCAAGCCTTTTCAAATTATGTGCTTACGCACACACACACACACACACACACGCACACACACACCCACACCGAAAGGAAAACCAAACATTGTCAGTAACAACTTATTAAAGCACTCATCAAAGATAGTACACCCCTTTGGGGCACACTCGATTGAGGCTAGTCACCTGATCGTGCTCTTAACACTGGCGTGTATCGCCAACATTGTGTGTGTGTGGTCATTGTCATTGTGTGTGTGTGTGTTTGAATGCAGCATGCCAAACCACCTGTATCAGAGCATCTTTTATTGTGGAGGGTGCCAGGAGACACTTAAAATGCAGCCACCATGTCTCAAGTACAAGTCAGGGCAAAAACACACACACACACACATGCACACACACACACACACACACAGATGAAGGGCAATTTGAGGGTTAAGACGTCTTTTACAGGCTTTATGTTAGGAATGGGTTGAGATTTTGTGTTGGGTTGGGTGCAGGAATGCATTCCTGTCCTCATACAGATACGTGCAAAAGTGTATACAAAGGTGTGTACTTTGTAGAGCACAACTGCATCAGTTTGGGCTATTTTTTTGAAATTGCAATTAGACTAATTAAGCCATAGGCACGTTAAAGTCACTCGCCCTGGCATGCAAAGCAAAAGGTGTCTCTTTAAAGCAACAAGCATGTCATGTTTCCGCACATTTCTAGGTTGTTTTAATGTAATTTGGACAGCTGCTTCCGTTAAATCTTATTATACTACGCACCCGTGCAAGAAGATACACACTCTTGCATTTCGACCAAAAAAGACGAAAATAAACACGTACGAAAGGCATTTATAAGTTGTACAAGTCACACGAGTCGATTAAAAAAATAAAAATATATAATTTTAACAGAAAAAGAACAATTATGATTTTAAAATACATTAAATTATGAATTAAATAGTACATGAAATAATAAATACACTCAACAAAAATATATATGGAACATTTTTGTTTTTTTGTTTTTGCTCCCATTTTTCACGAGCTGAACTCAAAGATGTACAATTTTTCTATGTGCACAAAGGGCCTTTTTCGCTCAAATACTGTTCGCAAATCTGTCAAAATCTGCGGTGTTGAACATTCATAAATCGTAATTCATCCACCTCAAGGTGTGGCATATCAAGATGCTGATTAGACCGCATGGTCATTGTACAGGCGTGCACTCCGAAATGTATTGTGGGGGTTCCGAAAATCTCGTGTGACCACCATTCGCCTCATACACCGTATACAGTCATCCATTATTTATCGACCGTGATAAGTGCATTTCCATGAAGTAGAATTCCTTTTTTATAAATCCAATATTTTTGTAGTTAGAGCATAGAAAACGTGTTTTCGACCTTTTAAAAACTTTGAACATTATTAGAGCCCTCTAGACATGAAATAACACCCCTATAGTCACCTTCACACTCGTATTACCCAATATAGTAGATATAATCAGAGAAAATAAGCCATCATGAGGGGTGTCACGAGACGACACGATGCACGAGATTGGGTCCACGAGACAAGATGATATTTTAACTAATATTAATGTTAATGTTAAGAAAGGTACGATGAAAAAATATGCCTGGGCAAACAAACATTTTGATTTAACTAAAACACAAAACAGTGTAGGTGCATTTTGAAATGTTTATTGTCCCACAAATGACGCTAAACAATATCATTGTCAACATTTTTTGAGACAAATAAGCCATTGTTCTAATAATAACAATAATAATAATAATAATGCAACATGTCCTTTAATATGCCATCTCTCACGCTGTAAAGTGGTGGAATTGCCGTTTGAGACATGTATTTTCTCACAGGCAATCACTACTGCAGCATTTCTTGAAATGCTGGCTTTTCAGTCAGGGTGTCAACATGAATAGTTCCAGCGTGTCGTTGAACAATGCCAGCTCACTGCTTTTGTCTTATCTACTTGTCTTTGTCTCTCTACATCAGGGCTGTTCAGCTGTGCCTTGATATTTATCATTTTAAAAAATCTATTTATCATCACAAAAAACAATGTTATACATATACTTAAAGACAAATCTTTGTGTTTTTATTAGTTATTAGTGTTTATTCGGTAATTAAATACATAACAAGCAAAGAAAGTGAGGACATCCAACTGCCAAAGTGAATGACAGCAGGAAATAAAAACCTACATGATACATTTATAGATCAGGAGTTGGTCTGTACACCATTGGCGTCCTACAGCATCCCCCTCCTATGGCTCATTAGAGACCAAGGCGGGCCGTCAGCTCGCAATCGATCACACTAGCCCCCAGCGCGACCTCAAGTCAAACGAGGCGCCTCCTACAACAGCAGCCAGGTCAGCTGCGTTCGTCGCTTCTGTTTGCACCCTTCCTGTTCTTTCTCATCGCTGCATTGTGCTGCTCTCAACAAGTGGCCGGTTTTAATGCCAGACCGACGTGTTGAAACAGGCATCCTGCTCTAAGTGGAGGTGCTCTGTTAACAGCTAAATGCTTAAAAACGTGCACTCTCTGTTTGGGGAATGGATTTGTTTTGAGTGATGGAAATTATGTGGTGGACAAAAGTCTTTGAACTTTAATGAAACAATCAGAGGTTGGACCAGACCCGTCAAAATCTTAAAGGGATTAGTTCGGATTTATATTATACGTTATTTATTTATACATCCCCATCAGCAGTGTAGTGTCTTTTAACCTAGTTGGTCCCATAAGCCGAGTTCTGGTCAGCTGACAAAAATACTTCCAGCTAGTTGGCTGGGGTCACAAAATTAAAGCGTTTTGCTTCACAAAATAATATACGTTCAAAAGAGTAACACATTTGCGTCACAAAACCGTTTTCAATTAAAAAAATCAGACCTCACAATTGCGCTGCGCTATTTTTTCTCCCTTTGTATCACTGCGCTCTGACGCCTGTCAACTGTTGCGTGCCTTAGCAACACACCTTGGTGACACAACTTCATGGGAACAGTTTGGGGAAGGCTCTTTTCTCTTCCTGCACTGCAAAAAACACCCACACTTGACAGATGCCCAAATTATACTAAAATGAGACAACTTTTCTTATTTCAAGCACAAAAAAATTGCCAGTGCGGTAAGCAAAAGTTGCTTGGCTAAATGATTTTTCTTGTGACTTTTAAGACTATAACGAGACCTGAAATAAGCAGTTTGTTCCTAATTACATAGCTAGATTTAAGTCAAATGTTCTCATTACAAGGTAAGAAGTAGGCCAAATGCTCTTATAAGATTCTTAAATTGAGATCAAATTTGCGTTTATGGGGTTTTAAGCAAAATGTTTCTACCTATTTTACACGTACGAGTATTAATCTTAGATTTTCCTGTAAAAAAACAACCATTCATATCCTTTGGACAATTTTTAGAGTCTCCAATGAACTTATCATGCATGTGGTTGGAATGTGGAAGGAAGGCGGAGTACACAGAAGACACCCACACCCACTCAGCCACCGTACAGCTGACATCTCTGCTTGTCGGCATGTTAGTTATGTTGGTTGAGGCAAATTATATGGCTGGAACTTTTTTATTTAAAAAGAAAAAAGTGTGACTGTATCTAAAATACACTTAATTTACGAAAACCCACAGTCATAAATACTATCAAAATTCTTTTTTTTTGGCATGATTTGCATGTAAATTCACTACTTTTTACATTATAAACTAGATAAAAAGAGAGTTGAATAGTTTTACACATTTACACAGATTTTATGAATAGATTTAATCTTGGAACGTCTATGAAATTTGCTGTGCAGCCTTCACGTTGGACCGAAATCAGCCAATCTTTAAGAGAAAAATGGGACTTTTTTTACTTTCTTGAAATTTTGTTTTTGCAATATTTGATATATTTTCTGTGTGTGAGTTTATTCTTAAATTTAGAAAGTTTAGAAACCAGTTTTAGTCTTAATTTAAGACAAATATGTATGAATCTGTTGAAGAATAATCAAAACAAGGTTTTTAGCCTGTTATGAGAAAAAAATAACTAATTTCTGGCAAAAAATATCTTTATGTTGTTCTATGTTTTTTCAACTGATTTAGGACCATTTTGCACCGCTGAATCCAAAAAATGACATCCATTTTTCTCAATCAGGTCTGGTTTTTATGCTAATTTGATTTTGAGAAATCCGATCTTCTGACAAAATTGATTACATTTTTGTGACTTTAGCAGTTGATTTTTGTTCATGTTTAGCATCCAAAAAAGGTTTTAGGGAAAATTTAAAAAATATTTATTAAATGTTACAAACTTAAATTTCTGTAAATTAGACAATAGACATTGATAAAAGCAAGTACATGTAAATTGAATGTTATGTCATTGTGCAAAATTTAGGGCGTAAACTTGAAGATTGAAGAGTTTTATTGTCATATGCACAGTAAAACAGGTAGTTATACTATGCAATGAAATTCTTATTCTGTTCATTCTCCTAAAAATTCAGTTTCTTCGAACCATGAATTGGAGATACATGATTTCTTATGGGAAAATGGATTCGGTTAGAGCAGTGATCCCCATCACTGGGGATGGGTCATTTGGTACCATTGGAAAAAATAATTTCCATTATTTCATTTTTTTTATATTTTATTTTGAAAAGTGTCCGGATTCTCTCTGTTACATCCGTCTCACTTGACGCATGTCCATTGTGCGTGTGCTAACTTTACCTCATGCCGCACAGATAGACTACTACTGTATTTTAACCATTTTTCTTTCACCTCATATTTGGTTTCAAATGCTGATACTATGTGGGAATGCATAAAGGTAAGTTTTGATGATTTATTGAGTGCTAATGTGCACATTTGTTTCAAGTTAATTCATGCTAACGTACTGCCTTTTACCACACACGTCAAACAGCGATGTAATAATCTCTCTGGAAAAACTTGGCTGGAACTTGAACTGGTGGATGGTGAGTTGGCATTCTTTTTATACTTTTAATTTGATGTTATTCATGTCTTAGTTTTACACAATACATAATAAATAAGATAAATTAGATCCCTATAATGTACGAACCCGAAGATTTGTAGGAACACAAGCCGGTCTGTGGGTCAAAAAAGGTTGGGGACCCCTGGGTAAGAGTACATTTCGGTTTGAGTCGGACCTTCTGGATCAGGTTAATGACGCTAACCAATGTTCTACGTAAAAAGTGGATAAGTGCACAATAGCGCTGCTTGGAGACACGCTCTGTCGTAGATAGGCGAGGGCGGATCCAGCTCATTAGCATTAAAGATACAGACACACAAAATGGCATGTTCCCAAAAGGGCTGGCTAAAAGCACTTTTAAACGGTCTAAATTCCAGCCTCAAAGCTACACTTTGACCAACACACTAATGTGGGACCTCCATCACTAATTTACAATTATTCTTTTCCATACCGCTTGACCTCATTAGGGTCATGGGTGAGCTGGAGCCTATCCCAGCTGACTTCGGGTGAAAGGCAGGAAACACCCTGGACTGGTTGGCAGCCAATCCTAGGACACATATACGCAAACAAGCATTCACATTTACTGTACATTCACACCTGCATTTACTGAAAATGCATCTTTTTGGAATATGGGAGGAAGGCGGAGTACCCAGAGAAACCTCACACACGGCCGAACATGCAAACTCCATGCAGAGATGCCCACACAGAGATTCGGACGTTTAGTCTCCTGACTGTGAGGCCGACATACATCACTTCACTGAAAAAACAGGCGCGATCGCTTCATCTGAAGCCGGTCGATTCATCTTCCCGACTCCAGATTTCCCTGCAAGTGTGTCGTGTCTCTTTTGGAGAGAGAGAAACGACGGGAAGCTCTGACTAATTCACCTTGAAGAAGAACATAGCTGGCGGCTGAGTCACGGAGGTCACACCCCTACGCACACCTAGTCGTCACTAAACCAGTTCTCCATCTCACGCACACACAAACACAAATATAAATGAGTCTCAGCATCAAAAACAAACGACCTTGTTTCTGCGATATTCAAATTTAGATTCAGAGAAAACTTCCCTGGAAGAAATTCTTCACACCTACTGTGGCTTCGTGAAAGAAACAAATAAGAGTGCAAGAAGAGGAGGGAGAACAACTAAAAAATACACACTCTGAAGAAAATGCAAACATTTTCATTTGGTTTGCTACCACTAAAAACCTGACGGAACACTTCCTGCAGAGCTGGTGTGGAACACTTTTTTTATAACTTCAAAGGCAAAACCATAAATTGGAATTACAGACAATCCCACTGAACTTTGAACATTGGAATTAGCCACCATATAATGACATATACAATGGAACCTTGGCTAGCATCATTAAATGGTTCCAGAAGGTCCGACTCTAACAGAAACGGATGCTGACCGAATCAATCTTCCCCATAAGAAATCATGTAAATACAATTAATAAAGCCAAAAATGTTAACACAAAACACATTTTTATAGTTTGACATGCAGAAGACAATTTGAAGTGCATAGAAATACTTATAAATGATGAATGAAATGGATAAATGAACATTTAAGGTTACGTATACCTTCATTGAAGACGTGATTCTTAGCATGACTGTTCCCAAAGACACAATGTGGCAGCAAGAGCAACACCTTCCTTTTCAACACCGCCTTCCCTGTTTTGCCAAGAGTTATTTCTTGAATCAATAGTGTTTCTCTCCTCAATAACCCCAAAGAGAGCCAAGGAAAGTTGCGAGTGCCCGCATTTTGATAAAGAAGTTGACAAACACTAGTATGACAACTTTTCCTGGAGAAGCATAGGGTGAAAGTGCTTCATATGTAGATAAAAGGTAAGAACACAAAGGTTTTTTCAGTTCATATAAGCAATTACTAAATGGGACGAAGAAGTATTTGAAAACATTTTTTTCACAAAAGTGAATTATTTTATTATTTTCCTTGTTCTGCTCTTAATGAGTAACCTAACATTAACATTAATAAAGAACTCCAAAGGAGTCGGTGCCTCACCAGCCATGAACCTCACCACACATAGCTAATTACATCAGGAGTATCCAAAGTGCGGTCCAGGGGTTATTGTCGGCCCGCAGCTCGTTTTTTATTGACCCTCGGCACATTCTTAAAATGATATCGATTCACGATTAATGATACAGTCGTACCTCAGTTTTCGTTATTAAATTGTTCTAAAAAGTCAGACAAAAAACCCAAACGTCCAAAAACCCATGTTTGCCCACATGTTATTCCATGGACTCGAGCGCCTCACATGTTGGTGACAGTCTTTTCATGTTACACTGTGTGAGTCCAACCGTGTTCGTAACGTGTCTTTATTACAAAATGTGCCTGTTAGCCTGCTCTCAATACCTTACCTGGAAGTCATTATCCCCCAGCTCGGTCGCCCCTCGAAGGCGTCTTCACCAGTTGACTTTGTAGTTCTTTGCTAGCTTAAACAGCTACACCAGAGGTTTGTTGAGTATGGCTGGTAAATAACCCAAAGTTGCAAGTGCCAGCACTTTGATAAAGAAGGTGAGAAACACTATCGGATTCAGGAAATAACTTGCAAAGTTGGAAGGTGTCGTCCGTGTGGCTATCACCTCCCTCCTCCTTTGTCAGTCTTCAGTCAAGGTAAAAGTAAAATGTTCATTTATCATTTATATGCATCTCAAATAGTTTTCTGCATGTAAAACTTTGTCCTATAATAAAAGTCTTTTGTGTTAACATTTTTGGGTGTCAGATTAATCTCATTTTCGGGAACAGATTCACTGGATTTATATTATAGTCATCCCTCGTTTATAGCGGTTAATTGGTTCCTGGCCAGACTGTGTTAAAAGAAATTCCGCAATATAGGATTCAATGTTAACAAATTGAATATTTTCATCGTCAGAGCATCGAAAAGCTGTTTATGACTTTCTACTAAATATCACTTGTATTTCAATATGTTTTGACTAATAATATGTAACCGATGTGTTCCTTCCATGGGTTCATTCAATTCAGTTTCACCAATAATTCATTTCTTGTTTAATATATGCATGTATTTGTTTTTATATGCACCTTTATTGTATTTGTATTTCCTTTTGTTGTGTGAAGCTGTCATTCTGACACGCCACTCTTCAGTCGCCTTCTGGAGGTAACGATGTTAAGTCGGTGGCCACAATGTTTTAATATGAATACAAGAGACATTTCATGCCGGTATGTGCTCTCTGTATTATGTACAGCATTTAAATACAACTCACGAAAGTTACTGCTGTTAATTAAGCTAGTTTTGAGGAAACGTGTGCATGAAACGTATCACTGAAGTTGCTGTACATTTAATATGTTGTGTACTGGTATGTGGGCTCCCTCTTTTCGTATATTTTGTTTAAAATGCTCTGCAGTCGCCTTCTGGCCTGCTGAGGAGAGGAGACGTGTGCATGAAACATATTACTGAAGTTGTGGTACATTTTATGCGTTGTGCACACAGAATCAACGCCCCCTCTGGTTGGCAAGAGAACTGCACCTGCCCCCTTGTCATTGACAAAGCGAAGAACACAATGTCAGCACAGACCGGCTACAAATACACCATAGTCTACCACGTAACAGCAATCATTTCTTAATTAATACGTTTCTGAAAAAACGCAATTTAGCAAGGGAGCGATCATCGAACCGCAATATTGCGAGGGACGACTGTTTGTCTTATGGGAAAGATTGTTTCAGTTTTCATCCCTTTGCAAAGGATTAATCATGAAAACCGAGGTTCCACTGTACTAGTATGTAACTAACTATAGCCCCCGAGGCCACACCCCCCCCATGGACAGTCTATATAGAAAAACAGTAGTAGTGCGTTCATTTGAGCAGTATATCCCTGCTGGTACCAGCGCTCCCACATCAAACACATCCAGAAGGCGGGGGCTCCCAATCCAAGGCTGGAGTCTCTGCGACGTCTCTCCCCCGATGCTTCGTAATGAAGGCTGACGAGAAGAGAGATTTAGTAGCGATCTGGCTTTTAACCCACAGCAGATAAACCATGAGGTGGGTGGCTGTACACCCCCCCCCCACCCACACACACACACACACACAAACACACAGACAGTTTGTTTATATGAAGTTAGCATAAACTGAATAGAAGGACATCTGTTCCACTTCTTCTTCTGAAGCAAGTTAAATTTGTCTCTTTACAGCCTAACCTCAATTAGGGTGGGTGTACGATGGATCAGGGATTTCATCTACGATGGGCTCATAGGGCTCAGACCGGTTTTTCACTTTCTCCTATAAAAGAAAAAAAAGTCCGGACGGCAACTTTGGCACGTAATTAAATCAAGACATTGTGGACTTTTTCATCCGGGCTCCCCTTAACCCTCGGCTTTAAATTCCATTTTTGTTTCATCCGCCTGCCCTTGCTTGATCCGTCTTCCAAACCTCAGTCATGACTCACAGGTAAATGAGCTGCAAAGGGGGGAGGGGTATTGTGGATGAAGGTTTTGTGGTGAGATGAGACTGTTTTTAGTGAGGCTGCTTGCTTGCGGGTGCTGGAGAACTATCAGGTGAGCGCAGCATTATTGGGAAAACAAAATGATGCTGTGGAAGGTGGTCCCGGTATGACCACTTTTATGCTGGATCCTCCAAAAGAGGTGGGACAAGGGGGATGCTAAAGTTGCTGCTGTACTACTTTGAAAAGGGAAAACCGACCACCCAAAACTGAGCCAAGTAGAGCCGAGCCTCGTCCGTAATGTCATTCCTTAGTCGATCAGATTCAACAGACAAAATAAACATATGCTTACACCAGCTTTTCCTGTTGCAGCGCTTTAGCTCTGGATCCTGCAACATTATACCCCACAGGCTCTTTGCTGCCCTTAGTCTCCTCTTGGATAAAATGTGTCTTCTTACTGAGGGCAACAGAGAAGTAAATACAGTTGTACTTCATTGTTTGTTAAGAGTATCTCTTTCCATTAGATGCACCGAGATTGATGTGCATGTACTGTTATCGACATAGAAGTAAAAAAGGTGACCCTCGTTGTTCCCCATTGTTGTTGTTTGTTAGCGTTGTGTTCAATGCAGCATATTTTTTAGCTTTTTCGCAGGACATTTTTGTGGCAGAACCTGACACCCAATGGAACCCATGTCACCAAAACCTATTGCTGCCACCCATCAACTTGACTTCAAGTGAGGTAAACAAGCCAGGAGTAGAGCAGTGAAGAGGAAGAAAAAGGAAACAGTAGTTGAGGTGTTTTCGAAGCCCTTGCAGCTGGTTGCAGTTGGAGAGCGGCCGGCTGCCAGCTCGCTTTGCCACAGGCACCGAGCGCAGCTTCGTGCACAGAAACACGGACGATTTTCTCATCAACCAGCGTTTTTTTTTGTTGTTTTTTTTAACTCGCACGATGTCACCAGACAAGATTTCAGCATCATTACATTTTCAGTTGTTCCTCTTGTTGGTAAGGGAACAAAGCGTACAGTTCAGCTGATCAAACAGCGCTCTGAAAAGGGCCCTTTCATAACCTTTCATTAATGTGAGTAATGACGGAGGAATATGAGGCGATAGCGGTAGCGAACATGGCTCGCGGCAGCGCAAATTCATCTTTCATTTGAGCGCATTAACGTGTGTTATACAACATCACGACCAGCCAAACTGCTCTGCCTTCAAGGCAGATGGAAACAAATACATCATCAACGAGCAAGGATAGTCTTTAGAAAAAAAATAGTGAGAAATAAATGGTCAAAAAAGAAATGACACAACATCATTTGCTTTGCAGCGAAAATAGCCATGTGTTGAAGCACCATTAAATACACTTTAACTATTAAAACGTTATCTTGAAAAGGAGAGATTATCCTGATGTACTGTAGAATCCTGTATCCTTATGTATCCTTATGTGTTTCTTGGTTTAAAATAAGTTTTTACAATGTGTTTCTTTGTTATTCTCAAGCTGCTGCGCCTCACCTGATGTCCCTCACAGCATACTGTAGGTGCAGCACCTTGAGAAAAAAAAGAAAATACAGTAGTGTTAAAAAGTGTTTTTGGTTTCTTGGTTTTTTTTGCATGTTTGTCACAATTAAATGTTTCAGGCCATCAAACAAATTTAAATATTAGTCAATGACAACACAACTGAACACAAAATGCAGTTTTTAAATTTAACTTTTTATTATTAAGGGGGAAAAAAATCCAAACCTACATGGCCCTATGTGAAAAAGTGATAGCCCCCTAAACCTAATAACTGGTTGGACCACCCTTAGCAGCAACAACTGCAATCAAGCGTTTGTAATAACTTGCAATGAGTCTCTTACAGCGAAGGGAGGAATTTTGTAATTTGGAATTGTTGTAATTCAGTCACATTGGAGGGTTTTCCAGCGTGAACTGCCTTTTTAAGGTCATGCCACATCATCTTCATAGGATTCAGGTCAGGACTTTGACTAGTCTTCATTTTGTTTTTCTTCAGACATTCAGAGGCGGATGTGCTAGTGTGTTTTGGATCATTGTCCTGCCCAAGTACCCAAGTAAATTTCAGCTTGAGGCCACAAACAGATGATGGCCGGACATTTTCCTTCACGATTTTTTGGTAGACATAACAATTCATGGTTCCATTTATCACAGCAAGTCTTTGAGGTCCTCAAGCAGCAAAACAGCCCCAGACCGTCACACTACCACCACCATATTGTACTGTTAGTATGATGTTCTTTTTCTGAATGTGGCGCTACCTTTAGGCCCGATGTAATGGGACACACACCTTCCAAAAATGAGTATTTTCTTAAAGGTCTTGAGGATCATCAAGATGTTTTCTGGGAAAATTGATAAGAGCCTTAATGTTGTTTTTGTTCAGCAGTGGTTTTCGTCTTGGAACTCCATTTTTGCCCAGTATCATGAACACTGACGTTAACTGTGGCAAGTGAGGCTTGCAGTTCTTTGGACGTTGTGAGATCTTTTGTGACCTCTTGGATGAGTTGTTGCTGCGTTCTTGGGGTAATTTTGGTTGGCTCGGAAGGTTCACCACTGTTCCATGTTTTTGCCATTTGTGGATAATGGCTCTCACTGTGGTTTGCTGGAGTCCCAAAGCTTTAGAAATGGCTTTATAACCTTTTCCAGACTGATACTGTAGATCTCAATTAATCTCAGTTACGTTATCTTTCACTTTTTCACACAGGGCTGCATTTTGTGTTGAGTTGTGTTGTCATTGATTAATATTTACATTTGTTTGATGATCTGAGACATTTAAGTGTGGCAAACATTCCAAAAAATAAGAAATCAGGAACAGGCCAGACACTTTTTCACATCATTGTATATTTTAAAAACGTATTATTTAGAAGGCAAAATTGATACATTTTAGTCTGTATGGTGAAAGAAATTGCAATAAAAAAATGCATGTTAGTTTAATTAGCATTAAAAACAGACATTTGTTATTTTTTTTACATATAATTTTTTTGTAAATGCCATTGTCAGTCAGTGCTCGAAAATTATTATTTAATCTGATGAGCTAACTTCAGCTTTAAAAATAAGAAAAAAAGGCAAAAGTGAAGGATTTTAAGTTCCTGGATTGTGTCAAAAACTTCAGAAAACAGGACTGCAATATTTGTTAACAAGAACACATTAAATGATATTACAAAATACAATACAAAAAGCGTACTTTAAATTAATAGTCTACTGTATAAATGTTAAATAATTTTAGAAAAAGTGTGAATTTTGTAGCTCTTGAGCACCGTAGTCTTGAATGTTTGTTGATGTGGAAAAGAGGTGAAAACAACAAATTACAGCAGCAAAAAAGCCAATTTGTTTTAAACGACATCATGAGTATGTTAGCATTGTTATTCTCTTGTTTCGTTACTTTGTGGCTGATGTGCGTCCTCCAATGTTTTCTACATGTGACACATTTCAGTGACCTCACTGCAGAGTTCATGTTTCTCGCTCAGAGCGCTTTCCTTGCCTTTGAAATGCAAGCCAGTGTGTCCTAGGGTCTACTGAGGCAGATCTGCGGTGTACACCGCTGGACTGGAGGATGAGCTACTCCTATGAAAACGTGTGTGTGTGTGTGTGTGTGTCAGCATCTGCCAACCATAAACGTCTTGAGCTGACAGTCATGACCAGCTGGATGACACTGTTGCCAACTCCTCAGTAAGAAAAGTTGCTACTGGCGGTCCTAGAAGTTGCTAGAAGTCGCTAGATGATGTCATTGTCTAATTTGCATATTATTTGCATATGATGTTGTAAGAGATGCTGTAGGAAAAAAGAATAACCTCGTAGGAGAGACACTTCTAAGTCTCCAAATACCAGAAAACTCTGCAACAACGCCAGAAAAAGTCCCTAGATTTGTCACTAGTCACTTTTGAGAAAATATGTCATCAAGAGGGTT
Source organism: Dunckerocampus dactyliophorus (assembly GCF_027744805.1). NCBI lineage: Eukaryota > Metazoa > Chordata > Actinopteri > Syngnathiformes > Syngnathidae > Dunckerocampus > Dunckerocampus dactyliophorus. The sequence goes on along the minus strand of NC_072820.1, from coordinate 18,530,202 downwards.
TGGAATGTCGCCAGATTTAGCGACAAAGTCACCAAGTTGGCAACACTGCTGGGTGAATGGACACCAGCTCAGTTTTACACAAGAGGCGCATGAAAGGAGGTTGCTGCTCTGTCTAAAAGCCTAAAAGAAGGGAAATGCGAGTTGTTTGTGAGGAATTTAATTCTGCTAATTCAATAAATAACTGTGTACCAGTGATGGAAATGTTGTTTTACTTGGAAAAGTTCAAAAACAGAACTTTACAAGTATTACTAGAAAAATAAAAATATAGGCTGTGTCTAAATCCGGGGTCTGGAGCCTAGTCGTCCACATTTGTGGGTTGCATGACATCATCGCGCTGCGTGATCGATGTCCAAATTAGAAAGTCCGCAAAGGCTCTATCACTTCACGACCCGTACAGGAAACACGATCGGTTCTGCACATGCGCGAGACCTACGTCACTTCCACTTTTTGCAAATTTTTAAAACAGTAGTTCCGCAACGTTACATGCTGTGGTACTTATTATTATTATTTTTTAAATGTATGAACAAAAATGGTTAACAACCACACTTCATATATGTAATGTATTGGGGGTTATTTTATCCGTGACTCTTATTTAAAGACTTCGCTAGCATGCGGATATTTCTATTGTCTTTATTCACCAAGGTAATTTTCCAGGTACATATAATACACATGACTAAACACAAATACAATAAACCATAACAAACAAAACATAAAATACAGTGATATTTGAATGTAAACAACCATTAGCAGAGTGCAATAATGGATTAAACACCATCCATCCAAACATATCTTGCTAGCGAGTGCTTTTGTAATTTTTCAATGGCAAAAAAAGAACTAAAATAATTTATGGCACCAAGAAAGAAGACTTATAATTTATCCACTTGCACCATGGATATGATATAAGAAAAGATAAATAATGTTGTAATTTCTCCAATCTTAATAACGTTTTTTGAGAGTGGGGGACGGTCTGACATATATACATGCGTGGTAGAAATCTTGTTGCCTGACGTTTACGCTCTGTGACTGCCGTTAAATAAATCAACGAATGACATAGATTACACATACGTAGTACAAATCGACTTGCCTGCTGAAAAATAGGATTGTGTCATGACAGGCTCGTCCAAATGCAGCCGAAAAATGTGTCCGCCCTTCTCCATCGAATGGAAGTCTGCATTCAGGCAATCCTTCGTGGCCCATCATATCCCAAGATTCTTTGCACGCTTCGGTCCAGCCCTTAAAAAATGTCAACATTACAGTGCAAAGTAGGGGGAAGTGTAAGTATTTGTTTGTAATTCGTAAGTATTGAATTATTTGTGCAAGCTGACAGTTTGATGTGCGCAGCCTTTGGCTGCAGGGCCTTAAATCTTTCTACGGCGTGGAAAGGTTGACTTTGATCTTACTATCGTGGTCATGTAAATACAAGACTTCATATTATGTACATTAAGGGAACAAGATGCAATTACAGTATTTGTGTTTGTGTACATCACGTACATGTTTTTAGTGGGAAATTCTGTGTGTTAACTTTTATGAATGTTCGTACTTCTGTTAATGTGATTTTGTGTTTGCATTTCTCTTGCAGTCTTGGAGGAAATGCATGGGATCACATACACATCCAGTAAACGGACAATAAAAAATAGAGTATGTGCAAGTTCAGATGATAATTTTGCAAACAAAATGATGTTTTTAGTGTTTAACATGTAAATGAATAAATATTGTGCTGAAACTACTGCTATGGTGATCTACTGTATTAATTGCAAAGATTCAAGAATAGGGAGGATATTCTGCCTTAAAATTGATTTACTGTATTCTATTTCATATTTACATTTACAGTGTAAAGTACAGTAATTTATAAGAGGCTTAACAAATGGCAGCAAGTGCTACATTTTAGACATGAACGAAAATACAGTGACTATTATTAAACAGATGTACAGTATTTCAAATATGACTGCAGCATGACTGCATGGTGTAGCTGCATGTTTCCACAGTCCTCCACATCATCCATCAAGTGGGTCTGCAAAGGTGATCTAAATTGCCATGTCACTTGCCCTTTTCAGAGAAAATACTCTTTCGTCCACCATAAACTTTATAAAGAACACAAATAGATCGGAAATGTACCCAAAAAGTAATAAATAAACTAGCTATTAATATTACTGTTGTTTAAAGGGATAGTTCGGATTTTTTGACATGAAGTTGTCTGACATCCCCATCAGCAGTGATGCCCTACCGTGAGCCCAGTTCTGGTCGGATTTCGGTGATGAGGAATGTAATTCCAGTTAGTTGGTGGCGCTACTTAATTCAAGAGTTTGGCTTCTCAAAACAATATGCGTTCAAACGACTAGTACATTTGCATCACAAAAATGCCTCCTCGAAAAAAATCACACCTCACAATCTCGACATTTCTCTGCCGTTGTATCACTGCACGTCCATCGTTGTGTATGTGTTCAACAGTGTTTACATGCGCGGATGTGACGTGAGAGTCTAGCAACGGACGTCTCTTATGTCCCTGTAGTGATCCTGTAGCCTGCGCAATGTGGTGTAAATAAACAATAATAGGAGTGTAAATGTGACTATAGGGGTGTTATTTCAAGTCTACAGGGCTCTAATAATGCTAAAAACCACATTTACTTCACGGAAATTCAATTATCGTGCTCAGGTCTGGAACTAATTAACTGCGATAAACGCGGGATGGCTGAAGGTTGATACGTCCCAAACTTCAAGTGCAATATGTTTCAAATTCCCGGGGCAGTGGACTTATTGCGGCCTCAGAAGCACGCAGGTGCAAAAGAACTTAAGTGCAAGGCCAGATTTAACAGGGAACACCCACATGTTAGGGGTGCTTCACCCAACGTGTGTATCTTGAATGAAAGTGTGCAGTGGCAGATCTACGTAGAGGGGGAGAATCCCGCACAGTCAGAATCCGCTCAGCTGCGCGCTTTTTCCCTCTTACGCACATGGGAGAATAGGGCCCTTAATTCCTCAAAACAGTCCTAGATGAGCCACACCCTCCAGGATCGGCCAAGCTTCTTAAACCCTTCATAGCCTTGCTGTGATATCCGTTGCACAATGCCTCGCTTCTTCTTCATTTATATTTTTGTATTCCTCAAACTCCAGCATCATGACTCAAGATCGGATGCATCCTGGAATTCCTAGCAGGGCCTCCGTTGGTGTGGTATCTCGCTGTTGAGTCAGCGGCTCAGTGGATCGCTACAGCCGACCGCTTTCAAAATGGTCCGGGTAGACCAAATTGGGCCGAGAACAAAGCATGACCTATGGTTGCAATGGACAATGTTTTTCCGCACTTCAACGGATTGTCATGAGAAGCCCAAAAACATAAAAAGGAACATCCATGTCCCTGATGGCAGCTGCATGAAAGCAGTGTCATTTTTATACAAGTAAACAGCATTTTCACGAGGCAACACGCGGATAAATCAATACAACATGTTGAGAAGGGATCATGTATCATCCTTACAGGATCCACTTTTATCTGGTCTACATCATGTTTTGTTTGTGGCCATACATGTGCCAGTAAATAAAAACTAATTCACAGTGGCCTGGAGGCAGTTCCACAATCCTGACCTAGCTAGTCCAGGCAGAACTAAACAATAAGTCATCACAAGTAGACTCAAATGTTTTAAGCCGCATGGTGGGCTCGTAGTTACCATGTTGGCCACACAGTCAAGAGATCGGGAAAATCTGGGTTGAAAACCCCGCTTGGGCATCTCTGTGTGGAGTTTGCATGTTCTCATGGATTCTCAGGGTACTCCGGTTTCCTCCCACATGCATCAAAAGTGGTGACTTGGACATTCACACATCAAACTTCAGCTCAGTGTGTTTCCTCTTTTTTTGTGGTGTGTGTTTGTGTGTTTGAAGGGTACAGGAAAAATGCGATGACAACCATAAAACTGGAAACTGAAACACAGGGGTATCAAACTCGCAGAACTATTTTTTGTGTCCCCCCTGCTTGACATGAAAATTTTGTGTTAGTGCAGCCTGCGCATCCAGGGTTTGGGTTTGAGACCCCTGCTCGAACGTTTTGCAGCTTATGCAATTGGTATATGAGCTGCCTGCTCAGTACAATATGGTGGCAGTAAGTAACACAAAGAGAATGGAAATACAGCTATGTTTAGTGTTAATGTAAATAGACTTGCCTCCCGGGCATACACTGTATCCTCCTAAAGCAGCAGTAATCGATGAATACGTCATTTGTTGGTTAGGTGTGCAACACTTATAATTAGCGTCCCTGAATGGATTGTGCTCAATTCTCTGGGTTTCACTGAATATGATTATTTATGACATCTGGTAAAGACATGTAAACCATCGGTGGTGTGAGAATGTTGTTTTTTATGAGAGTCTGTGTTGGAGCGATTGGGCAAAAAACCTTTGTGACATTCCCAGTGATGGTGTATTGTGTCTCGGATGCCCTGGAGGCATGTGACTCATGCTTAAAACCTTTGCGCCTGTGACATGGAGAAAAAGGAAATAAGAGCCAGATGCCAAAAGATATCCACAAGCACATGGCTCACGCAACAGAACCTGCTCTGTGTGTGTGTTGGCATGTGTGTGTGTGTGTGTGTGTGTGTTGGCATGTGTGTGTGCCTGGCAGTTCCACTCAGGATTCAGGTAAAACTTGAGTGATTTTCCAGTGCCGCCTCAATGTGTTAACTATTCTCACAGATGCATCGAAACAGGACAACAAATGGGGCCCTATGCACTGGGTTTCACTGTTTATCCATTGTTTACCCTGACAAGGCATGTTGCGGTATAGTCAGCCTAGTTCATACACAATATACCGTAGGTACAAACGCAGAATCTAATGAGATCCAGTGCTGAATCAAATATTCTGCCTTAAAAAGACAGCAAGCACACAGAGGCTTAACAATAATACCAGGAAGTGGTAGAGTTCCCTGTTCAAGCTTTGTTGCTAGTGCAGTACGACGTAACAGAAACAGAGAAGGAAACAATCCAGCCGTGGTGTAGCGCGGATTGCCAGCACACAATAACCAGTGGACATGCTCCAACAGCCTTTTTGGGCCACCATACATGAATATTCGGTAATGCAAAAGCAAGCCAAAACAAGTTAAAGTCAGCGTGTTTAACAAACATAAAAGGGAGTCACAAAGTGGTAGGGTAAATACCCCATACCTGACCGGTAATGCGAACTCTAACCCCAACACCCAAACTCTAAAAACCCCACACTTAACTGTAACTACCAAGCCTAACAGCAACCCATACCCAAATAACCCAATCGCCCAACCCGAACTCTGCTACCCTGACTATTAACCCTAATGCTAACCCCAACCCTAACCTTAACCCCCTCAACCCTGAGCACTAAACTTAAACCCAACACCAAAAACCATCCTAACCCAAACCCCTAACACGGATCACTAATCCTAATCCTAACTCCAACACTCAAAGCATAAAAACCCACTTAACCACTGTAATGGCATTTTTAAATGAGTGCTACGATGAACTAAAACTGGGGAAAAAAACCCCTTAAGTATTGTCTTTTTGGATTCTATCTTCCAGAAGATTACTGTAAATCATAGGTATATGCAGTGCATAGTACAATGATGATAATAATCATGATAATAATTAGAATTGAGTGGCGTCCTTGATGCCACACGGATCCGTGACTGATTCCAGTCCCAGAAAGAACCTTCAATCCTGTTTGGTCCAACCGCACATCACATGAAGTTTATACAAAGTGATTACATAGTGCACTGGGAATTTCCAACCACTAAGCCTAAAACTAACCCTAATCTCCATATTTTAACTTAACCGACTGTAACCGATTCACCCCGTCCCTAACCAGTAAGCCGAACACGAAACCCCCAATCCTAACCCTTACTCCATTCTCTTACCAGAACTAATTACCCCAACACCCTAAAAATTAACCCGAATCAATACCCCTACCCTAAACTCAACCCACCTTGACATCCACCCTAGCCACAACAGCTTGAGCCCTACCCTTACTACCGCTTCAAGTTCGAAGTTGAAGTTTGATAGGTCTGTAAGTAATGGTAGTACGCATTACAAGGAAGACTGCTAAAGTGAAGAAGAAGATAACATCTGGGTCATTTTCCATGTAAACATACTCACTAATAAACAAAACACAGAATGTTGAGCAGTTGTTGAGGCAAATGAGTGTCTTTGCCAGAAGTCTACATCATGTCTTTGAAGCGTTTAGCCTCTGTTTTTGGCAGTGCTACGAGAGCATGGAAGTCATCCAACAGAAAAGTCATCATGAAGCTTCAGTGTGCGGCAGTGTGCTTTGTTCAAGTCCAACGGGTGGACATTGTGAGGTCAAACACGAAAAGCCGATCTTCATAAAACATGACGGTAGCCAGGTCACGTCAGTTGACAGCTTTGCGCTAAAACAAAGCAACTTAGCCAATAAAATGGCTTGTAATTCAAACCCCCGCTGCCTGCAAACATGTATCATTTAGAAAATTAGCCACCTGGACATCAGTAACCCGATCCTTAGCCATCAACAGGTTAACAACTGTTACAATGGGGCTACTTTAAAACAACAAGTGCGGGATTAAATGGCTCCAATTTATGAGTCGCTGACCCGGAGCAGCGCTAGGCCGCCGCTACTTGTCATGTTTGTCAGATTGTGTCATGACTCACAGTGTGTTCTCAGCCGCATCCTTGTCTGCGTTGCTGAAAGGGATCGGTGGAAAGTGTTTGGCTGCGGCTAAAGTCAACTATCACTAATTTACAGCGTGGGAGTCTTCATTGTTTGAACTTGTCTCGTTGAGTCGCTTTGACTTGTTGACTGAATGAATGAATATGATAAAGAGCACTGGAGTTACAAGATAAAGCACAAACCTGTCAACATGAACTACAACATCTACCAAGTCCAAAAACTGAATGTCTCATTGAATTTTGTCATTAAGACTCATTCATGGTTCATTGAGACATTGAAAGAAATATGTATAAGTGCTGTAAAAGGTACAATTGGTTGCCCCCAGCTTGTTCCAAAATGTCTGCCACCTTATTACTTCGAGGGATACTTATACTGTCTATGCCCATCTCAGGTCAAGAAAAGGGGGGGCATTTGATATCTCCATTTGCCTTGGGGTTACCATGGCAATGCTAGTTTGTCCTGGTTCATGCTGGTCCTGGTTGTCAGTTTTATGCTCATAAATAGCTCTTACCACCCGACTGTATTGTGTGACTGTGTGGTATACTTTAAACCTGATCATTTACAAATGTAGCCTATGCTATTGTTAGCATGCAGAAGTATGTGGGGGGAATCAATATGTTCATTTGATCAAGTGTATATGTGTGCTAGCAAGTGTGTGTGTGTACTTAGCATGCAAGCATATAACTAATTCATTCGTTCACTTCTCAACCCTTGTTGAAGCTGAATCCTTCCTTTGGAATGGGTTTCGCTAAAAAAGCCAAAGAAAAAGCAAGTTAATCATTTGATGTGGGTGTGAAAGTGCTATAACAGACATTTTAATGGGTTTTTCACAGTAAAGAGTGTCTTTTGGCAAACATAATTGCTTGGAATGGTTTGAAAAAAAAAACATGAAGTCAATGTTTTATTTTTGTTTTCCTGACAATGAACAAACAGTTCATGGCAGGAAGTAATACAAAAGGCTCAATATTAAATTTAAACAATTCCATAGCTTTATTTAATGTAAATGTTAGAACATAACATAACATAATTATTAAGTGTTCTTGACGATGACATAGCACCGAAATGACCCTTTGAGTTGCGTTCTCTTTGTTAATGTGATGCATTTTCTCTGCGCTGATTACTCTTAACCGCTTCGGGTGACAATGGTAATTTCAAATCAGATCACTGAAGCATCGCTGTCCGCCCACAGCAGTTGTGCAGCAACTCTTTTCCTAAGTGTTTCCATATTGACTGATTGCCTTAAAGTCAGACTCAACTCATGTGCCATTAAATACTTTGAAGGCCTAATGCTCCCTGGCACACGCTGAATAAAATGGTTCCATTCTTTCCGTGCGCTAAAACCGCTTGCATGTATGTCAGCGTGTGCAGAAGCGTGACGTGGGTGATTTATTGGCTTATGGCTATACTTCTGGCAGTGTTTATGCAGTCACTTGAGCGTCGAGCAAACCTCATGACGATGTCATGACGTTGTGCATGGACATAAAATAAACAAAAGGCTACCAGTAGAAAATGCTTGCGTTCCATGTTTTTGCACTTAAAAAGAATAGAGCTATAATATATGTCAGTTTAAAACAGGGGTGTCCACACTTTTTCCAGCGAGGGCCACATGCTGTAAAATGAAAGGATGCAAGGGCCACTTTGATATTTTGTAAACCAACACTTAGAGATATGCTAAGAAGCTATATGTAGCTAGCTTTTTAATATAGTTGAAACGCAACTAAAAATGTTTTTTCCATAATAGTACGAGTTTATTTTTGTTCTTCATTCCATTATGACTTTTTTCTTGATATTTTGACTTTACTCCCGTAAAATTACAGCTGTTTTTTTCCATTTCTGCTCTTTTTTTGTTTTTCCAACTACTTCATTTCAGCTTTCCTCTGGTAAATTTTTTTCCTTGTAATTATAACTTCATATCTTTTAAAAGAAGAATGTATTTTTTTATTTCAACATTGTTACTAAAATTATATTTTTCCTCATTTTACAAGTTTATTGTCATAAAATTGCAACTTTTTTCTAATTAGAAAACAATTTTATTGTCTTAATATTTTGACTTTACTCTGTGGTAAAATTTCTGCTATTGATTTATATTGTATATTATATATTTTCCAAATATTTTAACTTTCTACTTGTATATTTTCTTCTCCTAATATTTTGACTTTATTCCCATGTTATAAATTTTCCCCCAACCTAAGTTTCCAAAATTACAACTTTATTAATTGTTTTTTTAAGCAAAAAAAAAACCTTTTTTCTTTAATATTTCAACTTCATGCTACTAAAACACATTTTTCCTCATACTATTACGATATTCTTGTGAAATTATGTTTTTTTTCCTTGCTAGATTGCAACTATTTTCTTAATATTTTGACTTTTGATTGATTTTCCCATTTTTGCTGCTGTTGTTGTTGTTTTTCCTCATTAAATTTTTAGATTGTGCTGAGGGCCGATAAAATCACAGCCGCGGGCCACAAATGGCCCCCGGGCCGCACTTTGGACACCCCTGGTTTAAAATATAAAAAATATGTTTATATGCACTTTTAGATGCATGATTTGTTCGGTGATTCTACAAATGCTGCATGATTCTAAAATTTGCGGTATTTACAGTAAAATGAGGTTGTTGTAGCACTTAGCCAGCCACATTAGCTTGTTACCTTTACAATACATCATAAAAAAACAATAGTTAGGTTTTGTATGAGTTAAGAATCCGAATACACTAAGTCCCCAACTTACGAACACAGCTGGTTCCAGACGACTGTTCTTAAGTCGAATTGTTCTTAAGTCGGGGAAAAGGTAATATTACCAATGATATAGGTACTACATGTACGTGTATACATATACAGTATATGCGTATGTATGTAAATATGTAAATATGAGTTTGGATGCAGTAGTAATATTAAAGGAGGGTAATTAATGAAAAAAGAATAATAAAAATGATATAATAATACGTAATGATAAATGTTATTTACCTTTGAAGAGGAGTGGTCGAGCATACGTCGTTGTGGTGGAGGAGGAGGAGGAGTTATTGAAAAAAAGGACAAATCGTCGTTGTTAGACTCTTCTAAAAGAGGTAGTGTTCTGTGGGTGGTGTAGAATTAAGCAGGCCTTTTGACTCTTCATAACTTTAATCACACGCTCTGTCCGGGTTGTATCATAAAACTCTTAGCCTTCCTCTCTCCTCTTCCTCGTCTTCCTGTATCTGTTGGTCCCATTCGCAGTGTCACAGTGCCCTCTACTGGTCAAGCATGTAGCAGTATAAATATGGATACAAGGCAAAACACATAAAAATATAGACCAGTCGGCTTGTGTTCGTATCTCCGAATGTTCGCATGTCGGATGTTCGTTAGTAGGGGACTTAGTGTAATATGATTTACGTATAGTTTTCAAAATTTTGTGGCTTGAGAATCTACATTTGCAGTGTTTACAGTAAAGTGAGGCATACAGCATTTAGCCGTACAGTAAGAGTAGCTTGTTGCCTTAACAATATCTCACAGAAAAACAATAAAAAAATCAGTTGAAAATATAGACAATATACTGTACACTGCATGCACAATTATTAGGCAATTTGCATTATTGATTATTAGTTTTATTATTTAACAATAACAGGGCTGTTGGCCAATCCAAAATGTCAAAAAGCCTCAAACTGTGAAAGTGAGGTTTTGTCTTTTGTTGAGAATATCTCTGTGTGCACAGTTATTAGGCAAATATTAGTGTGCAGAATTATTAGGCAACTCAAAGAAAAACAAAACTATTCCCATCTCACTACTTTATTTTCATTTTTTTTCTGAAACTTCTTCAGATACTTCTTGGCCAAGTCATAGCCTTTCAACTTGTGTCTTGTTCAGGGGTGGTCGGGTTTCATCCTTTCTTACCTTGGCCGTGTCTCTGAGCACTGAACACCATGTACCGCACCTGGACACCCCAGGTAGATTACAGTTCTGGAATATGACAGCATGGGAGGATAATGGGTTCCTGGGAGCGTTACGTTTGATTTTTCTCAAATATTTGGCAGTTAATTTGCATGTTTTTCTCTCAACACGTTTCTTGCGACGCTTTCGTGCACTTGCAACAAAACATTGAATGGCTCTGTGGTCACGTCCTAATATCTTGGCAGTTTCAAGAGTGCTGCTTCCCTATGAAAGATGTTTTAAAGCTCTTAAATCTCTTTTCTGGCCCATTTTGCAGCAGGAAAATAAGCTGCCTAATAATTGTGCACACCTAATAAGTGGGGTTGATCTCCTAAGGCCACACCCTCCCTGAGTACACACATGCACATCACCTGGTACGCTTAAACCCAATAGGCATTCAAGTTTATTCACCTTGGGGTTGGAAAATATGCATAACAATGACAATATGGTCAAAATAATGACTTGCCTAATAATTTGTGCACACAGTCTAAATTAGGTATGTTTTTTTATGGACACAACTCAAAATCTTGTGGCTTAAGCCTCCAGATTGAAAGTATTTACTTTTTAGTGAGGTTTTTAGGATTTAGCCAGATAATAATAGTTGTTTGCCGTACCAATATCACCAAAACCAATAGTACTGTCTTTGACAAAATTATAAAGTGTAAAACATTACTTAAGTTCATTTTGAACACCTAATTCTCAATATTCAGACTTGAAATTCTAGATTTACGTAATTTATGGTAGCTAGCCAGCTAATGTTAGCTTGTTACCTTAGCAAAATCTCATAAACAAACAACAGAACTTGTTTTTTTTTAAAAACAAAGCATAATTTTGAGTAATTGCTGGACTTGGATTGCAGCTAGCCCTCTTAATAGTTAGTTGCCATAATGATATGTGACACATCGAATGAGAAAAAATGCATAGCTTATAAACAAAAAGATCATAAAAATATAATTTATTACGTTAAACTTTGCAACAAAAGTTGACATGACCACAGTGATAAAACTGATTTACATTTGCCAGTTGAGGAAGGGAAACTGTTTTAGTGACGCAAAGTTATTTTTGCTCGAATGCTGGTCCAGTCTGCAGCAACAATCCTGCTCCTTTAATGGACCGTCGCAGCAGTCATGTAACCTGGCGGATTAATAGAATACCCAAATTGTAGCTATTATGTAAGGCACTAGATGTGGTTTTGAAAGGCTGTGAAGTCCAACAAGATGACGCTTTCAACAATTACGTGCGGCTAAAGGTCTGACTTGCTTTAACGGGAGACCTTTAGTTTTATTCGGATTTTATGTAAGGCCACTTCAACACAAATATTTTTGCTTCAAACACATAATAAAATCACCACTCTCACAAGGACGGCTTCCTGTGGAATTATTGATCTTATTTTGAGGCCTTCAACTGATAGGATAGTGGCTATCTGCAGTATCGAAAGGACTGAGCAGAGAAAGATGCAGAGAAAGAAAGCAAGAGCGCGAGGAGGAGGCAATGAGATGACTCCCGAAGAGGAGTGACATTTGGAACAAAGGGGCCAGTTATTTGAGTCTTTCATTCTGGAACAGGCCGAATGCTGGCCCAGGCCCGCCAAATCCACCACCCACGTAGGGTGTGGTCACTGTGGGATGACTCACTCAAAAGCATGCAGCGACATCGAAACCCAAACACACAGTGGAACCTCTTAGGACGATGGCTGACCTCCAGTTTGTCTTTATTTTGGAACTATTTGTCCCATCGGAAATAAAAGCAACACACTCCGAATTACATTTTTTGAAAGCAAAAAATGTGAGACCACCACTTCCGACTAGCATACGTTACCAATACTGGTTTAAATGAACGGATTGTACACAAAATATATATTTTCCACAACTGTGAATTCAACTGCATAAAAATGGTTGTAAATTCCATAAAATAACTTTCTGGCTGTCACTCACTGCTGTTGGTGTTCACGTACATGTCCGTGGTGCGTACACACACACAAAGCAGTCTCAACAATGTGCATTGTGTTTGCCTATAGCCGATACATTCAATAATAACTAATATTAGTAGCTAGACTTTCCCAAATCGCTATCACTATTACAAAAAACATAAGGGGTGCGCATGCGTGTGTTACGTCAGCGTACTCAAAGCACGAAGACGCGGGATATAATCCTAGCAGTATGTTGGAATGCGTAATGGAGGAATCCGCTTTAACTGCGATTAAACTAAACCAATTCAAAACTTCCTGTGTATAGTCGTCTTCTTCTCTTGTCTTATTCTTGTCTGTTGCAAGTGCAGTCATGTGAAAAAATTAGGAAACTCCGTAAGTTTCATGCATTTCTTTGTGTAAACTAACCCTTCTACTCCTGAACCACTGCACACTGAAGTGTGAAAATTTGAGTGTCTTGTGTGAACTCAATCTTGTGTGACTTTAAAAGGTCATTTGTGCAACATTTGGAATGGTCCAGCCTTAGGGTTGTTTGACATTTGAGTTTCCAGTCTACCCTACTATTGGACTCCAAGGTTCCTGAATGACTGGCAGCCTTTCTCTGACCAAAAACGTCAGCTGTATTGGGAGTGGCATTCTGGTCGTCACAGTGTGGACTCTAGTCTTTATTTGCACAATGCCCGAGCTCATGAGACTTTTATTCCACATTTTTGTGTGTGTGTGTGTGTGTGTGTGTGTGTGAGTTAACAGTTTAAACTGCAAGGCTTCATCAGTCTATTTAGATCCCTGGAAAGAGTGACTAGACATCTTTTCCTGGTACGACCAAATGAGATTTGGTGAACATGATTCCTGCCAAGCTGTTAATGTGAAATTGATAAGTCAGATAAAGAGACTTGTTACCTAGCAACATAATATTTGTCCACAAATAGACACTAATAGGCAAACATCAGTCGGCTTGGACGCCATCCAAATGGCGCTTCTGGTTTCAGTGGCCATTTTTTGTTTTTTTTAGAATGATTAGAAAGGGTGGACGTGAGAAACGACGAGGCAAGGAACCTTTGTTTATGTAGCTTTGTAGTGTAATTGCATTGGAGCAAATATTTTTGACTATGTTTCCAGGAGTGCGCTTCTTATTCATGCGATTTTGGACACTCATTTAACCAAAAACTACACTTGAAGACTCACAATAGTGAGTACACCCTTCACGTTTCAGCAACCATCTTCTCAAGGGACAATACTATAGACAGTGAACATGAATATACTTTAGAGTAGTCAGTAGAGCTTGTATCGCACTATAGATTTACTATCAGTGCACATTCATTTATGTCTAAATAGCTGGCAACACAAGTGAGGAGCAAAATAACTGTGACTACAGTCAAGCATGGTTGTGGTAGCGTCATTTGGGGTTGCGCGAGGAGGGAGCTGCAGTTTATTGAGGGGAAACACCCTTCCTTGGGAAGCTGGACCAAAACATGATACAGAGCCCAAACACACAGCCAAGATGACAAGAGCCTTTCTGAGAAAGATGAAGGTGATGGAGTGGTCAAGTATGTCTCCTCCAGATCTGAGCCCAGCTGAGTGACTGTGGGGCATCCTCAAGCGAAAGAAAGGAAGATGGAAGAGCGCAAGGTGTCTAACATCCACCAGTTCCACCAGCGGTGTCATCATGGAGGAGTGGAAGAGGATTCCAGTAACAGCTCCGGTCAACTCCATGCCCAATGGTGCTCACACTAAATATTCACAGGACACAATTTCGACATAATCATCACCTTCAGCTTTCTCGGCAAGGCACTTGGAGGTGTGTTTGGGCTCGTTATCATGTTGGAAAACTGCCACGCGGCACAGTTTCTCAAGGGAGGGGATCATGCTCCGTGTCACAGTGTCACAATGCATGCAGCCCTGGACCATGATGCTACTGTAACCCGCCTGCTTCACACTGCCCGCTCCGAGGCTCGAACACACGACCTTCGGAATGGGAGACGAGAGCGCTGAACGTTCGGCCGAAAGCCAGGACTGTCGACTGGGCGTTCAGCACAGCTCTTAAGGCAGATGGAGTGAGGTTTACCAATGTACACTTGCACAGCCGCACTGGCTGGCATCCGTTACACTCACCTCCGCAAACGTCACTCCCATCCGGGTCACGGCACCAATTACCCCTTTTCCACTGTAGCGAACTTTGGTGTTGGTGCTGGATTAAGTTCAAGGCCGGGTTGGAAGCGTGTTGCCTGTGAACTGACTCCGACACCAGTTTCATTTTCCATTGTCCAGAGGAGCCGTGTCATTACGTCATGGGGTTACGCTTCCGATCAGGAAATTTCAAGTGCTGACCATTTTATAATCAAAACACAAAACTCATTATAGTCCTTGACACTGCACACTATTTAAAGGTAAAAATATAAATATAAAGGTGCTAAATTGTAAAAATGAAGGTGCAAAATGAAAAAAAAATTGAACATAAAGATTGCACATTGCAGGCTTCGGGTTTGTGCACGCTCATAGCAAGGGGAGGATGATGATCCATTGTTTTCTGACAGAAAGATAAAAACATATTAAACCAGAACACGGTTGCACAATAATTGTTACTTCTTCCATGATTAGAGCTTTACAATGAAACTTGTTTGCTGCCGTATACACAAATGAGAAGGGGTGGGTGGCGATTGCTTGCTATTATCAAATGAATGAGAGGCTTTCGACAATAGCAAGCTAGCATGCTAACCTTAACAGCAGGCTAGTATTTACATCCAAAACTGTGCTGTGAACATTATATTAAACAAATACAACTTACGGGAGTCCAGGCAGGTCTCACTTGTGCCTGGGTCTTCTTTTGTGATAGCCTCACAGATTTTGGTGGAGTTATTTGCCAGCATTCACCAGCAAGCTGGCATGCCGGGGCCTCTTCTTCCGCTGTGGGACACACACGTAAACAAGATGGCTGCGACGCTCCGTTGCGGAAGAAGATGCAAGTGTCTTCATCACATACACAAGAATGGACAGGAAACAGTGTGCAGGGATACGGCGGGAGACAAATACAACATCGAGAGGTCTTATTTTTCCGAGGAGGCATTTTTGTGATGCAAATGTTTTACTCTTTTGACAGAATATTGTTTTGAGAAGCCAAACTCTTTACTTAAGTGGCCCCAGTAACTAAGCGGAACTACGTTCCTCGTCACGGAAATCCGACCAGAACTGGACTCACGAGACCGGGTGGGGGGTAAGTCACTCTTGATGTGCTACACTGCTGATGGGGATGTCATACAACTTCATGTCAAAAAATCCGTGCTATCCCTTTAAGGCCAAGGGAGTGAGGTTTACCGAAGTGCCCTTGCGCGGCCGCACTGGCTGCCATCCGTTTACACTGCCACCACCGCACTTGAACGTTTAATTATCTTGCTATTCACTCGTGTTGTCAGTTATTTAGGCAATAATGGTTGTGTGTTGACTCATTTTCGGTGAAATCTATACTACTATACAAGCTGTACACTGTCTACTTTAAGGTATACCCAAGTGGAAGCTAAATTTTCCTGAATGCAGCATAATTTAGACACGTAATACAGTAGGAACACATATTTATAAAGGTCACGCAGGAATAGGGCCGCTATTTAGCATTGTTAAAACCTCCAGATGAAAGCGGCCACCAGAGAGCCTTAAATTATGTTTTACTAAACGGGAGATCAAATAAACGGCAGATTGGCTCCGGGATCGCTCGTGTGTGGTTAACGGCAAACAGATGTGGCCCATACTGTATGATTACCACGCCATAGCATGAAGCAGACAGGAAAAGCAGTGGCAGCTGCGAACCATCAGCGTGGAGGCACACAACCGCTCAAACACACATGCATGCGGCCGGATGTGCGCTCGCGGAGTGTGTTTGTGTGTGTGCCTGCGTGGGTGTGTGTGTGTCAAGGCAGTGACACACAAACACAGTCAATGTAATCCCTTTTATCGTGGCGATCTGATGTTTAGCGCCATCTTGAAAAGCACATGTAAACACGAGTGCTCTGCATATGAGGCCTTGGAAGCTTCCTCGCTTGCTCCTCCTCTGCTGTTATTTAAAGAAAACTTCTCCCTTCCTGCCTTTCCCTCTGCTCCCTCCTCAATGGGTGTGGTTTTTATTTTTATTTTTTAAATGAGTGATGTGGAGTCTCAGCACTTGCAGCGCTGACCCAGTCCACACCCATCAACTCAAAGAAGAAGAAGGTGGAGCAAAACAAAAAAAAAGCCCAGAGCAGTCTGTGCTGGGAAACACTGTGGAGGCTTGTGTTGCATGCGTTTGCTGCCTTTTTTTTTAACTTGTCGTGGATGTCTTCAGTGTCTCCATGGCTTGTTTTGTTGAACTCGCTTGGCATGAGTGTGACCGGAGTTTGCGAGGTGAGTCAAGTTTGCATGTGTTTGGCCGCTTGGGAAGGTGGGAAAACAAAAGGGTTGGCATTTAAACTTGCAGAAAGTTGATTCTGACTTTAAAAAAAAAAAGTCCTTCAAATAAATCCAGTGTTGTGGCCATTTAGTGTTGCAGCCTGGTGACCTGACAGACTTTATATTGATTTTCACACACTGTGAAATAATGCTAATTCTGTGCTAATTCTATCAGGACAGATACAGTATGCATGAAAGTCAAGAAATGGAAAACACCACAAATAAACCAGAAACAACCAACAATGCAAGGGCCCATTTGGACACTTTTGACTTAATGAAGAATTTGAGTAATGAGCAATGATAACAGTTTAGTTCAAGGTTGTCCAAAGTGTGGTCGGGGGGCAATTTGCGGCATGTTTCTCGAACAATGCATTACAACAACACATCATCAGTTGGGTAAAATTAACCTGTCTCACAGCATAAGTTGAAAAACGAGCAAAAAGGCTAACATAATGTCACGAGAAAAAGTTTGAAATGTTAACACTAACAACAATAAAACTAATCACCTATAACACAAAGTGGACCTGCATATATATAAAACGTCTTAGCACATCTACATGGGTGGCCTTTAGCCCGTTTATAAAATAAAACAATTCAAAGTAGCTCCTGAATCATTAGATTTTTCACTATGTGACCCTGGTTTGGTTTATTTCGAACATGCTCAACAAAGTTACACTGAAGTACGTCATGTTTATTCTTTCAAAATCAAATTTGTCCGAAAAGGAGTAGCAAGAAGCAGAGGGGTTCGCGGGTTTAACGTGTTCACACATTAGCATGTTGTCGTTAGGGAAAGAAAAGCATAGCGATACATACATGAATTCAATCTGGGGAGTACATCCACTAGTTCTTGTATCTCTCTTGAAGCTTCATTTGGGGAAAGTTGCATTTAGGTCCACATTTGTGGTGTTTTTGTTGAAAAAATGCAAATTGTAGCTCCATTGTCTACTGTAATGCAAGCACAGTTGGTTTAAAAGTTCTACTGCAAACCAAAACAAGTCATCGGTGAGTTTTTACTGGTGATGGTGAATGCGTTTTGGCAGAGGGTTTTTTGATTTAGGTGGATTGAACTCAATTCACATCTATTGTCCTTTGTATTGATAGGTTATATGTCACTGTTATGGCAATACTTGATGTATTTTTCTAGGTTTGAGTCCCAGGAAGGAGCTACGTTTCTAATTTGGGTCTTGACTTGAAAAATGTTGGGAAACCCCTGTGCTAAACTGAAATCAAAACTACTCACATATAAACCCAATGACTGATGTTGTTTTGTGACGCGTTTGTGTCTCCATATGTAGATCCACTGATTTTTGTTGAACTATGATCATGTCTATTGGCTTCATTATGGTTAGTTTGTAGCGTGTGTCACATACATGATTCATTTTAGAAAGTTTAGGTGAGTTTAAATCATCCAAAGACGGGTCCACCTACATAAAAATCCATTAACTTGTGGGCCTTTGTGATGCTTTTGTCTCTCCATGTGTTGGAATGGGCTGAGGTAGAAGAAAGAACATGCATACACAATGGAAGCTCCCACAAAAGGCTCATCTGGGTTTTCTCAGTTGATAAGTAAATAAAAAAAATAAAAATCTCACAGATACAGTCCAGAGATCCCGTGCAAAACTCACCTGCCTCAGTTGATTAAATGTGCAGGAATGAGTTGAAACAGAGCAGATAACACACGTACAGTTTGTGAGACTGTATTTATCATTAAAGAAACAATACGTGGTGATTGGACCTCAAACGTACAACGTTCATAATGTTGCCGGACTTGTAATAGTGTCTCTTTGGTGGCCCAAGATCACCTACAGTAGAGTACAATACAGGATCAGCTCTCGCAATGTGTTAACATTTATGTTAACATTCTGATCCACCACACATGTTTAGGCTTTTTAGGTTGCTGGCTAACGAGGAAAAGCATGTTTCTGACATCACGCAACAGCAGTAAGCGGAGTCGGCCAGTCCATTGGGCTGCATAGGCGGATGATAAGGCCCATCTGGAAAAAAATTCACCTACAATATAGTTATAGTTGTGAACTCTTAAAATGGAAAAGCTCACATTGATTCAAATGTAAAGTAATGCCCAATTAATATTACTAAATGATAACAAATAAGTCTACTTGCGCCCGTCATTTCTGTACATAGTTTTGCATATAGCTTTTCATATTGCCATCCATAAAAACGTGATTTGGGTTGTTTTGCTCTTAGACTCCCCGTACTCATGTGAGATGTAATTACTGTATCTTATAAGATGGCTGAAATGTTTTCCAATGAAAAACATGTATCTCCCAAAAAACACACAAAGAGACATGCTTTTCATTGGACAGTGGCTTTAAAGTGAGTTGCACCAGTAGGGGGAGCCTGGGAGCAAAACTACCCATTACTGCTATTGCATCATGTCATAAAGTCAACAATCCCCAATGACTCCTCTTCACTACTGTTTCATTACATCAAAAACACATGCAGTGCAGCTTCATTTTTTCTAATGTGTGGGAAAAAAAACGTAGTACTGCATCCCGCTGCGCTAAAATGCTTGGGAGGCAATAAAATGAGAGAGGCAGTGAGACAGTAGCCAGGCCTTGTTGGCTACATTTTTTTTTTATTGCTAGGACAAATTCTTAAGCAGGAGAGCAGTCCAACCGAACACAAAAAGGTCATGATGGTATTTTAAAGGTGATGTTGCTGCAGTTAACTGCAGTTCAATTAAATGAGGCGACTGTTTCAAGGGGCTCATTCAGTGTAGAGTTTGACTTGTTCTCCGCTCTTGTTTGCAGGAAGCTGTTTTGGGGCTTTTACACATGGCCTCATTCACGGCCAAGCTTTTTATAGCATTTTTCAGAGCCCCGTAAACCTTCTTTGCTTCATTTACGTGTGGGAATGTTTGATTGCTGCCGCTTGGCTCCGGCTTTTTAAGACTTGCAGGTCGAATGCAGTCATCACCTTCTTAAGAGGTTTTCATATCCATTCGCCGAACTCCACCTATTGATATGCTGGAGGTTGTTCTTTTTTTGTGTCATGCTAAATTTAATTTATTTTTAAAAAGTGACAACACATGGTGACACTGGAGTTTTAATGCTTTGAATAAAAAAGTTTGTTTATTTCACAGGCAACTGTAGAAGTGTTCTTTTCCCTAAAAAAATTTAACATTTGTGAATTTCAGAGGTGTTTTGATTTTAGAAGTTAATATTGTCTTAGCGTGGATTTAGTTTTGTAGTTTAACTTGAATCTATAGGATGGTACAAGTATGGAAAAAGTCAGTGTTTTGCAAGTCTCAAGTAAGTCCAAGTCAAGTAAAGTACAAAATCGTAGGCTTGGAATTTTCGAGTCCTTTTATGTCGTTTTGCTGGAAATTGCGTAATAGTGATCATGTTAGTTGAATACTGGACACATTTTACTCAACAAACTCACTGAGTCTTTTAAGTCATCAAACTAAGTCCGAGTCATACAGAGTCATTGATGTCAAAGTCCATGTTGAGTTGCAAGTCTTTGATGATATTGTCAAGTGGGCTCCAAAGTCATCAAAATTGTCACCCCAGTCTGACTCGAGTCCAAATCGCGTGACTCGAGTCCACACCTCTGGTTTGATGTATATATCTGGTATCTCTAGTAGAGTGACGGGGTGCAGCAGCTTGAGAGAAAAACATCTTAAAAACTAGCTAAGCTATTGTCAGTTACTTTAAAGGCAAAGTGACAAGATTTGTACTTCCTGCGGTGAGAATGAAAACTCAGGTGAGCAGAAAACAAACTCCGAAAATCCATTTTTTAGGCAGTAGGGCGGGCTACGTATGTTATATTCTCTGAGGTGAGGCTCACCGTGCCACACTTTTGAAACCCCTGCTCTGAACAGTATGAAACCATACTGTTTGTATCTGTTTAACTGTTTTTAGCCCCTCTATTCCAAGCTCCTCAGAGGGCCCTTTGAACGTCTCACAGTACCTTGCTAGCAAATTAAGAGTTACATCAGCTTCACGGCCTGACACCGCTGTTTTGGTTTTACTTTTGCTGGACAGAGGATCTGTTAAAGGTTGATCTGACTGCCTTAGTTGGAACATCAACCAAATTATTTTCATCCCTCCCATTTCACAGACAAATGAGAACACTGGCACCACTTGTAATTACGCTTGGGGGGGACTTCTTACGCCAAAAAACGATCAAGATTAAGGGTGATTTATGAGTATTTTGCCAACTGAAACGTCATCAATTTTGTGCCACACATCTATGACGCTTATGACTTGAAACATTTGTGGAGATGCGGTGCGTATTGATCACGACTGTTAAGCAGATAAGGAACAGAAGAATACTGCAGTCTGTGTTGGTCAGCGCCACACATCAAACCACATTTTGGTGACATTTCACGCCTAGTTTTGCTGGAAAGCCCGTGCGTCTTCTTGATTCTGCTTGCAGTAAAAGCCTTTGTACATAAATGAGCGAAAGGCAAGACTGACCCAATGTTTGTCACGCCGGGACAAACCAACCAATATGCCCAGGCAGGCCCTGACCAATCATGTGCACCCTTGGCCTCCTCCCAAAACGTGTCTAGTCATAATACAAGGCTGTTACAATCACGGGGTAATCACAAGAGAAAGGCCCTGGCTGGTAGATGCTCAAAGAGGGAGGAGAGCACAGTCATGAGGTCCAACTGATTAATGGCCTGGCGCCCCCACATTGCACTGATGTTTAGGTTAGCCAAGATACTTTCTTCCTGTTTACATTCTTTCAACCAATAAGAGAGAAGAGAGGGGTCACATGGAGTGTTTTTCAAGTAATCTTGCTCAAATTTTACTGACATGTGCTTGTCGGTCTCCGTAATGGTAATGGTGATTTATTTCAAACCTACATACATGTTTGCATGAGTATACATTACATATTTACAGTGTAACAATTCAACATATCCTAAAAGGAATAGCAAGAAGCAGAGCTTATTCAATCTTACCCCTTTTCTGTGTTTGGTGTGTACCAAATGTCATGGTGATACGGCAAAACACTTCGAGGTTACAGTGAGAGTTTTGTATAGCCGCCCTGAGCAGTTTGAGAAATTTCAAGTCAATATGACTTACAGTACGGGGTTTAATAACTAGGGTTGGGCATCGAGTCTCGAGCATCGTTGGGAACCGGGACTAACATTCCAATTCTCCCAGGATCATTCAAACGTTTTTATTTGGATCAAGGACACTAGAATTGAATAGAACTGTCGACTCAGCCGCAAATGAATGCAACAGAGCTTAGTACGCCATGGAGCAGAAAGTGAGCAAGAGAGGTGGGCGGGGCTAGGCGGACAACAGTGTACATTGTACTCACTAGCTCTGAGCTGTGTATAAAATAAAGTTACACGTTGTGCGTACACTTTAAATGACGTCTGTCTCATGCCAATGTAACCCAGGGTTTCAGGATGTGGAAGTTAAAGGACAGGAGCTGCAGCTAGGCAAGTTTATTTACTTACAGTACTCTCTGTTAGTAACAATCAAGGGACCTTCTCAACCCACACAACACACTTCCGGCCTTCAAAATAAGAGTGCTTTGGGCTATATCCTATTTAATTGTTTGAACAAAATAAGGGTGTCCTAACAAATAGCTTACACCAACACTGAGACAGAAAACAGAGTACACTACTTGTCAAAAGTAAACATGTTTTTGTGAAAGTGTACAGTACTTCATAATATTATCTTCAAGTTGATTGCTTTGATATTTAAATAGTGGTTGAAAATAGCCCTGTAAAAAAAATCATAGGAAAGTTGATTTAAAAAAAGTTAAAAAAAATAATTCATGGAAAGTTCAGACATTTTCAAAAAGAATTCTGATTAGCACTCTCATTTAAACCTTGCAAACTTTTATGACCCTGCCTTTTAAAAGCATCGGAATAGGAACTGGAATGGCAACAAGGAATTGGGATCGAAAACGGAATCTTTCAAATTCAAATGTATTGTATTTGTACTTTATTTATCCCACAGCGGGGAAATTCACTTGTTACAGCAGCAAGCAAGATACGCAATTAAAGAATACAGTGTAAAGAATGCATATTGACTACAACATGGTTCAGGTGGTGCAGGTGTTGTAGAGCCTGACAGCGGTCGGTATGAAGGACCTGCGGAACCTCTCCTTCTTACACCGTGGGTGTAACAGTCTGCTGCTGAAGGAGCTGCTAAGGGAAACAACAGTGTCATGTAGCGGGTGAGAGGTGTTGTCCATGATGGATGTCAGCTTAGCCAACATCCTTCTCTCCCCCACTTCCTCCACGGAGTCCAGAGGACCATTCAGGACAGAGCTCTCTCTCCTGATCAGCCTATTGATCCTGCTCCTGTCCCTGTCCGTGCTGCCCCGTCTCCAGCAGCCCACAGCATAGATGCACAAATGTTATTAAGTTGTTAATGTAAAATGTTGTTAGGCACAAATTATGCCCAAACCTAGTAATAGCAGTGCCACCATGTAGTGTATGTGTCAGACAAATAATAGCACGGGCAACACCATAGGGGTGCACGTTTTGACAAATTTTCACCCTTTTGTGTGCGGCGGTTCAAGAATAGAAGCTTTCCCAAACAAATATAGAGAGTCGTGCCCACAGCAAGACTGGTTTGAATGCGGCACAATCAAAGCATCATTTGACCCCATTTCGACTGTCATTATGAAGAACAAGCCAGCACTTGTGAGAGAGTGCTCATCAAGTCTGGGAGGACCGTCAAGACAAGCTCCAGTCTTTGTTGCGGCGTTAACATGAAAACAATTGTTGTGTTTACAGTATCTAAACTCTAATTTGTCAATGCAATAGATAGAATTTATCTCGCAGTTGATGCATTTTCAGATGTACAATGGAAAATGTACACACTGAGTAGCTTAGATGCGCTGGAGTCCCTCCAGGCTAATGGTGGCTCACTTAGCTGTAGCTGTCACACAGACATAGCCTGGAGGCCGCCGCAAGCCAGCAGTTAGTAATTACTGTTACTTGAAATGCAAGACTTTCTTTTAACACCGTCATTTAATTATGTTTATGTTCCACGGC
The DNA here is from genome assembly GCF_027744805.1 of Dunckerocampus dactyliophorus. Classification (NCBI taxonomy): domain Eukaryota; kingdom Metazoa; phylum Chordata; class Actinopteri; order Syngnathiformes; family Syngnathidae; genus Dunckerocampus; species Dunckerocampus dactyliophorus. The sequence continues at coordinate 18,506,320 of NC_072820.1, read as the reverse complement.
GCTTCCCAGAGGTAAAGCAAAATCAGCGTCAATTTCAATTTGTTAGGTGTGTCCAAACTGGACGGATGGACGTGTGAGCTGGCTGTCAGCACTAATGCAGTACAATGGGAATGCATCAGTCCAAAAATACACTTGCTCTCACTCTCTGTCTCTCTGAGTGCTCATGAGGGAGATGGAATCATAGACATCAGAGAGTCACTGAGTTCCCGTGACTGTGGCTGTCAAGAGCCGAGCCCAGAAAAACAGCCGTGCCTGCGGCTGTTATTGTTAGCCACTTGTGGATCCTGATAAACCCGAGTGAGGACTGGAACGTTTAAGAAGAACAAAGCGAGGCTGCACTGGATGCAAAGCAAGAAGGGTATCAATAAAACCCTGCCTAATTACTTCCATGGACACCAGTGCTGCTTTATAAGACTTTGTATCACATTTTTCCACTAATCTTTCCTATTAAGGTAAAAAAAAAAAAAAAAAGTTGTACAATTTCAAGAATCAACAATGAAAATATAAGGAAAAAGAGTTGTTAAGAAAGAGATTCTTTTTATGGAAAGCCACTAAATAATGTGGATGTAAGGTTCTATTTTTGTTTAGAAAAGGCATACTTAAAAAGGAATATAAAAAAGAAGTCCTGATTTGGTGAGAAAATGTACTATTACAACACTAACACTTGAACATACTTTTATTAGGACTATGAACTTGCAATTGTATTTGAAAAAACTCATATCACAACAATAAAATGGTAAATTTTAAAAATAAAAAAGTAATAAAGTAATAAGTAAAAGTAATAAAAAAAAGTAATATTGCAAGGTACTTTCAACAATAAAGGTCATGTAATAGAAAAGGTAATATTACAACAATAAATGGGAGATTTTCATCAACAAACTATGTGATATTACAAGAGTAAGGAAGTCATTTTGCAACAATAAGATTGCAATTTTATGTAAAAAAAAAATGTAATAATAAAGTAGGGAATTTTTCTTTTAAAAAAAAAGAAAGTTAGGGAGTAATTGTATGAGAAAAAGTCAGCTTATTTAGAGACTAAAACTGCAATGTTATGCCAAAAAGTCATAATATTAAGACAATTAAGTGGTGTTTTTTTTTTTTTAATAAAAGAGGTTAGCTTAGGAATAGTACGGAATTAATGAGAGAGGCAGATTCTTGAAGGAATAACTGTCTTTTTTTTGTCATTGAAAAAAAACAACTGAGATTGTTTGACAAAAAGCCACGTTATGGCTTTTAAAAAAATTTGAGAATTATGGAAAAACTTTTTACAATTTAAAAATTAAAATGTAATTTTATGGAGAAATTCAAGTACTGTAAATTGTTATTGTAATTGTAAATGTTCTTTTTTTATTCAGTGTGGTCGTAATGCAATCCTTATTCTATCTTTAGTCTGTGTGCAGTGGCACACAGTGTTAGCCGACTATGTGTTGTTTGAACCACTGGAGCACCTTGCAGCTGAACCCATTATATTTGATTTCAGTCAGCTCTGTGACTTCCATGCTTTTGTTTACTGGGCAAGCTGGGAAAATAACTGATATTCCCAGGTGTCCCATGCCTGTGGGAACCCGGTTTATGGCGCTAGCCCTATCTTATTTACACATTTAGTGGATATAAAGCGGCTTTAGCATTCATTTGGAGACATGATATGATCGCAAACAGTTTCTTTTTGCTTTGCTTTGCTGTAACCCAGCTGTCTGCTGCCAAATTCTGCTGTACCTTGTTGCTTTATCTGCCGCCAGCAGCAGCAGAGAAAACAGCTGCCTGCTTGCATTGGATAATTGCTCATAAGAGAGCAGCAAGAGTGGAAAGGGTGGAGAGAAAAACAACAATAAATAGAAGCCAATGAGTTTGAAGTCCCATCCATAAAGCTGCTTCCCGCAACTCTTACGGAGAGGCCACTTTGATACTGTCCCATCTTTATTTTGTCATCACTCGATCCAAAATACATTGGACGAAGATAGGTTGCCTTTCTGTTTTTCTCCTGGTGTCTGGTACGTGTGACGGTTTGGACTCTAACTGTAGTTTTCAAAGTGGGAAGACTTCAGGGTGGACATAACACTTCAAAAACGCTAAGCTAAGCTAATGTTTAAAGGCAAAATCTGATCTTGGAGCTAAAGCTGGCCAAGTAGCACTCGCATTGGGAGAAAACACTACAGTTTGAACGATATACAGCACTTTTTGCTCAATTTCTTACTTGACTCACATTGTACTACGCAGTTAGCAGCAGGTTCTAGGGGATGCTTGTGTTGAGGAGGACAGGAGATGTTTTCTCAGGTTTTATTGGTTAGAACTGTGGTGGAGTTGAAGGCATTTATCAAAGTGGTAGCCTTTTGCGGTGCCGGCCTCAAAGATGACCTTGAATTTCCCAGTTTGAATGTCAGACGTGAGAGACAAAGCTGTGTCTCAAATCAAAGACTTCCGTCAGTATATTTGAATAAGTATACTGTGTACAAAATATTACACGCTTGTTCTTCTGTACGGGTTGCTCCTCTGTTGCCATTATTTCGAGTTAGACCCTTCCCTTCATCTTGGCTATGCAGACTATTGAGGGTGGACATTTTGAGTGCAACATCCGGGCATTTTGCCATACTTCTCAGCGTGAACACACTCAAAAGACCAAATGTAAGTACAGGGAGTGCGCAAACTGAGACAGCCGAAGGCCATCAGTAGCGAAAATAACACTGGCCACTATTTAAAGAAATGCGTAACAATGAATGAATTTTGTCAACTGTTGTCGAACAAAGCACTAAAAGACGCTAAGAACAGATTCATACAATGGATTTTTGTCATTTTTGGCAAAAACTACATGTGCGTTTGCTATTTAGCCTGATATTAGTGTAAAATATTCATATTTAAACCCGATCCGTCCCTCACATACTGTACAGTCACTGTGCAGTATCGTTTACAAAATTTCTGCGTGTCCAGGTGCAGAGGTGCGGTGTTTGTGTGGGCTTCCATGTGTCAACATTTAGAAGTGTGTGTGTGTGTGTGTGTGTGTGTGTGTGTGTGTGTGTGTGTCATAATGACCAAGTGATGAGATGTTCAGCCACACACACTCTGTCTTCATTGTGTCCTCACTTGTAACCACAACACGCATCTTGTTTGTTTTCCTCTCTCAGGTGTGGACATGTGGGCCGTCTCTCCCTCTCATATCCCTTTGTCCCGAAACGGAATTGTGGGAAAGGGGTTGGTTCAGCTGGAGGGATTCCTGGCAGAGTGATTTGGTTTTCATGTAATGTAAATCACATTGCCAGGGATTTCCAACCTGCTCTGCCTGAAACACAACGCACTCGAAGAGGATCAGGAGCACCCATGGAATGACTTTTTTACATTTTACCTGGGGGCTCAAAAGCATATTACATGTTTTTTATGGAGGTGGAAAACAATGTTTTTAAAAGGTACAATTTCTCAGAGCCTGGCTTTGTCTAAAAGCCCCAACCAGCATCTCAAAAGGGTCCCTCATGAACACATGTAATATGCTCATCGATTATGCAAAAATGACTTTTGATGATGTTCTAACGGTAATATGCATCCCCAGAGCCTTTTTATGAGCGCCAAACATGAGTAAAAAACATCTATTATCTCCCTCACTTGTTTGCTCCACGTTTGAGTGAAGAGACGCTCAAGCTCTCACTTTTGAATCTCCGGGTTTTCATAATGTCATGAAGGAAAAATCTCCTTCCTCACAGAGGTGTATGTGCTCACCACTTCACATAGGATAGCTTTGCAAAAAAAAAGGCTTTGCAACACATCCTAAAATGAACCCCAGTGCTCTTCTAACTGTCAGTCAGTTACAGATGTGGGAGCTGCAAGTTTGATCATTTTGTTTTTCTTCAGTAAATAGGCTAACCTAGCATGATGTTGCTGTTAAATTGCGACTGTAATGTTAGCACTACAGCTAACATAGCTATGCTAGTGTTGCTAACGTTGGTGTCCTCCCGTCCCACTCCTTGATGTTATGTTGTTGTATATAATATGTTGCATCTATTATTTTGGGCAAATGCAGAGTTATAGTGTACAGTCGTCCCTCTATTATTTTGGGCAAATGCAGAGTTATAGTGTACAGTCGTCCCTCTATTATTTTTGGGCAAATGCAGAGTTATAGTGTACAGTCGTCCCTCGCCAGTGGTTTGTGGTTTGTGGTTTGAATTTTGTGGCTTCACTCTAACGTGGTTATTACAAATATATAAATTAATAAATCATGCTGTTTTGTCGTTGAATACGGCCTGTTATTCCTCAAAAATATGCATATTTAAGCTAATTTTATAGTATTTGTGGCCTGAATTAAGCATTTTCAAGCATAAAATCACTAATAAAAACGTGGGCTACTGTTGCCGCAGTAATCCGCTCCAAGCTAAAACTAAACTAAGAATTCCCGACATCTCTTCCTGTCTGCCTCCAACTCAGCTCCCCTAGGGAATACATTTATAGCAACACACGAGCAAGATTTTTATTTATGTCTTAAATGGCTTATTTACTGTTATTATGTCTACTATACTGGGTAATACAAGTGTAAAGGTAAATATAGGGGTGTTAGTTCATTCTTGAGGGCTCTAATAATGTTAAAACCCGCACTTAGAAGGTCGTACGCATGGTTCCTATGTTGTAACTACGAAAATATAAAATTTTACTTTAAATACATGACATTTATAAATAAGGAATCATACTTTGCGATAAATTCACTTATCACGGTCGGTTTTGGAACCACGCACTCTTGAGAAACACAGCTCAATAGCATAAAAGCTACAGACGCACACAAAATGATGTGTTCCCAGTAGGTTACCAAAAGCGCTTTTCTAAATTCCAGCATCAAAACTAGATTTTGGACAAAACACACCTGTGACTTTTTCAAACATGTTGGAAAATGTTATGCTTTGGAACCTTTAATCCTTGAGCTTGGCTTTTAGAGATGCTGAGGAGTAGATTTTTTCAGAGCCAGACCACTTCACATACTATATCCTGCCCACCATCCTCCATGTCTCCATCAGCATCAACAGACCGGGACAGGAGTTTGGACGAGGCGCAGGACTTGGCTCGCTCCGTGAACAGTTCAGTGGCAAGCCTGTTGTTCACAGTGGCTAAGTTCCGCTCCTCACAAGCCTTTCCAGCCTTTAACCGCCACTGTTGCAACAGCTGTGAGGAGTCAACGTGGGATTAAGGCTTTTTTTTATTATGAAGAAGTTATGCCCCGGTGTAGCAGCAGCCCACCATCAACCACCAGCATTTAGAGGAAGCGAAGTGTTTGCTCATTTATCTTCCCACAACTCTTTGCCAATAACAATGTTTGGATACCGTACATGCCATTTCATTAGGTACACCCGATCCAATAAAAAAGGTATTTATTTATTAGGAAAAGAACCCTTAAGAACCCTTAAATGAATCTTCGGAAAGGGAAATTTAATTTGTTTGGCCTATGCGTACATGCTTTACCAAGATAATGTTCAGTTTTGATTGGCAGTGCAATGTTATGTCGAACCGCACTGCATCATATTAAAGGGTGTCAATACTACTGTATTTTGGTAAGATTATACAGCTACTTTAGTGGGGCAAAATATTAGAATCAGCTCTCAGAACAATACAGTGACGTTCTACACCTCTGCAAACTACAACCATAGTAATGAACATATTGTTCTTTATGAGCATTATTATCTCTGTAAAGGCAGAATTGTTGCTTTGGTTATTATTAATTGATTAATTAAGTGACCTAAAGAACAAATGCAATAGAGGTGTCCACATTTTTTGTATTTGTATGTTTTCTATGTATTGTAGCTCTCTCTTCCACTCCTGAATCGCTGCACACGAAAGGGTGAAAATTTGCCAAGCACCCCTACTATGTTGCCTGTGCGATACATTTTCTGACCAATACATCGCATGGGGGCGCTGTTATTAAACCCCAAAGTTAGACCCCCATAAGCCAGCTTGACTTGAAATTTCCCACACAGCTAACCGCGCTGTACAAAAACACCCACAACCTATGGGTGCTTGGCCGAATCCCCACCAAATCTGGCACACACCCTTAGGGGACTGACAAGCACACGTGTGTCACATTTGAGCAAGATTGGTTGAAAAACATGGGCGCCAAGAAACCAAACATCTTTACAGGGGCACAGGCGGGATTTAGCAACTATTTGTCCATTGGCTATTTTTCAAATGATTATAATGATTATGAAACTATCTGTATTATATGTACGCCAACATGCATTCCAAAGCATTTTGAAGCCAACCCATAGGGGATGCCAAAATGTCATATGCCTTGGATACTGTATGTCAATATTTTCCTTACAACATTCGTCCTTAGTATAATCATATGACCCTCGAATGTCATTTTCTGTAATGTGCCGTTTTCCTTCCTCAGTTATTTTGTGGCTTTTTAACGACACTGCTGGCTAAAGCAGGGCAGCCATGTCAGAGAGCGGAGGAGGATGAGGGAAAGGGAAGGCTTACTCATACAGGAAGGAACTACAGTACAGGAAATGTCTCATCGTGGTGGAAAACAAGTAGCAATGTAATTGTGAACTTTGAGCTCAATTACTGTCTGGGTGGTCAAGAGCAGAAGCTGCATCCAAGTGTGTGTGTGTGTGTGTGTGTGTGCGTGTGTGTGTGAATCTAAGGCTTTGAGATTCATGCTTTGACCGCAGCACCGCTAATACTCATATGTAACATATTTGTCATGCTTAGTAAAAGCCCGCGGCCGACAACTTAGGGCAACCCAATCTAAACATGGCCCAGAAGCTACTATACCTTCACCTTACATTCTTTCAAGAGAAAAATACTTTACAGCATCATCACGGACTCAGTGGAAGATAAATTGGGAATAGCACAATCAATCATTGTCACATTAAATAAATCAGTGGGATGAAAGCACCAATGGGGGAAAAAAATGTTTGTTCTTGAAAGCTTTGGATAAGTTTATTTTTATGGTATAAAGTCATAACTATTTCTGTCTGGGATTGCTACTTATTAGAAAAGACTGCCTAATTAATTCCACAAGGAGGTAAATCACGCCATCAAGTATGAAGACAAGACTATAACACTTTTAGCAAACACAGTGGAGTCTCTGAAATCGAACACAGTCTGTTCTGGGACACTGTTTTGCTCCAATTTGGAAATAATTTATTATTATTATTCTATTATTGGCATATTATTATTATAGGAAATGTTTTAGTAACACTTTAACTCTCAACTGTCATACAAGTGTACAGTAAAAAGTTAACCACTGTTAATATTATGGGAAAAACAATCAAACAGTCTGAACTTTAACGACAGAGGCATCATTTATTATTACTTATTAATGTGTTTCAAGTACAAAAAGGAATTACAGTACCTACGGTAAGAGTGGCAAAACAATAAAATCACTTAGTGGCACTTCAAGTGTGGGTCAGCTTACTTCGTGTAGTTTCCTGTGTTGTAAGACAGCCACAAAAAAAAAAAAAAAGTCAAATGTTTTGGTGACCTTTGACGTTTTATGCAACTTCAGATGCCATTCCATTTCGAGGTTCCACTGTAAGTCCGGTCCTAAGTAAGAGCCAAGAAAGCACCATTGGAGTCTAAACAAATAATGATCTCTGATCAGGTATCACAAGCTGAATAAGCAGTGATTATGTTTATCGAGGAAAAGGCTTCTTGAGACGTCATCTGTACTTCTGTGTAGAAGGTGTCGGACGTTTCGCTCCTCATCCGAAGAGCTTTGTCCAAGAAGCCTTTTCCTCGATGGACAACTCCTGTACGACTGAGAGCCTACACAGACGCAGTGATTATGTTAGCTGTACACAAAAACTGGGAGCTTTTGCTTGCATGCAACAGTCAATACTCTTTGCAGCTTGCTTTTTGCTTCCCCCTGTGGTGAACTCAGGGTGGTGCGTTTGCCTGGGCTCAACCTCCTGTGCCTACTGAGCTGATAACAGTTGGATGTTCAACACGCACTGGCTCAGTTCAGCAGGAACCGGAGTTAGGCCCTCTCGAAAACGGCGACGGATCAGCGCACCGGTTGCCTCCAGTAAATTGTTCCTCTACCCTTGGTTTCGGGATTTCAATCACTCATAGAAATGGAGAAAATCTGCTTCTGTTGGTTGGGTTTCACTACAAGATCACAGGAACAGACTTTTTCCAGTTGTGTTACTGACGTTTTTGGACAGAGTTATTTTTGGTTTTAGACAGATAATGTGCACAGTGGTGCCTTAGTGAAGATAATGATAGGAAATCTGCGCAGGAGCTAGCAAGATGACAGCAAGTTCAAAAGCAAAATAAAAAGAAAAAAGCTGTGGGGATGAGAACGGAAAAGATAGATGAAAAAGTCGGATGCTTTAAAAGACTTCAGCAGCGGCTCAATTTAACAGATCAAAATGACAGTTCCCCATGCTGAATTAAATGGTGCCTGTAAGGCTGATCTCTGGCCTGTGCTGCTCGTCATCACTTAATGTATGCTCGTGAGTGTGTGTCTGTGACTGTTGATGGCCAAAGTTGACTTGCTGATGACATTTGTCTTTATCTGATGTGTGTCACTGGCGTAAGTAAAGACTTTTAGTCACCAAAAAAGCTTTCCCATTTTTATCATCCAGTCTGTACATTTCTATCTGATCGTGTGACTCATTGACCTTGTCTGTCTCGCTTGAACAAACGCAGAGACAATGCAGGGTTATAGCCAAAGGGCATTTTATACTGTATATTTATCTTTATCGCTTCTTGCAAAGAGAAACCGACTTAATTATCATAGATATGAATGCCATATTCAGTGTGAATAATCTTGTGAGGCTGTGTCCTTGAGAGATCATCTACTTGTGAGAAACCATACAGTATGTTTATGGACATATGAATACATTCTTCCAAGGTTGTTTACTTTTGTGGTTGACTGCTTAAAAGGCTGTATCCTTTTGGCTTTGTTTAGCCTGGGTTTGTTTTTTTCTTCAAAACACTGTGACTTTATTCCCATAATATTTAGACTTTATTCCGATAGTATCACAAATACAATTTTCCGAAAATTGCAACGTTATTCTTTGTTTTGTTACTAATATTGTGAAAATTATTGCGGACATTGTGAAAATAATTTTCTCTCACAGTATTACAACATTATGCTCGTAAAATGTTTTGTTGTGTTAGAATTTTTATATTAATATTATGACTTTATTCTAGTATTTCTTCTTTATTCTCTGTTACGTTGTTCTTGATGTTTTTGTTAATTTTCTTGTTTTATTGTATGTTTAAAATGTGCCGAGGGCCGATAAAAATAAAAAAAAACAGCCATGGGCCATAAACAGCCCCAGGGGCACACTTTGAACACCCCTGTATAATACTGTTCAGAAATTACCACTGGAGAGGAAATATCCATGAGTGGATGTTTACTTGTGAAGACGTACTTGTGAGGTAAGCTTCTTGTGAATACATTTACCTAAGATCCTTATGAAGATGTTTATTTGTGAGGATGCATACCTTCTGATGCTTTCTCATTTGTGGGTGTGTACTTATGATGTACACACACTTTTAAGAATTTACATTTGGCATTTGGCACTATTGAATTTTAAGGAGGTTCTAAAGGAGAGCTTCAAAATGCAAAAAGAAGAAATGGGAGTGAGATAAAAATATCTGAGCAAACAAATGATCGTAAACGGGCTGCACGGTGGTCTAGTGGTTAGCATGTTGGCCACACAGTCACAGTCAGGAGATCGGGAAGATCTGGGTTCGAATCTCCGTTGGGCATTTGTGTGGAGTTTGCATGTTCTCGCCGTGTGTGCGTGGGTTTCCTCCCCCCCCCCAATATAAAATTTTCAAAAAAGGACAGTAATGAGTCGCTCCGCCATTCTTGTTAATCACTGCAAAAATTGTTTTGTGCATGCTTAATGCCACTGTTTCCAGGAGGCTAGTGGAAACATTGCTCCAGGTGGTGAAGATGGCTTCACGGAGGGAAATGATATCCATCCCCAAATGTTCTCAATTGGATTTAGATCAGAGGAACACGCATAGTAGTCCAAGAGTGATGCTATCCCTCTGGAAGGAGTCCTTTGTCAGGCGTGCATTGTGAACTGAAGCGTTGTCCTGTTGAAAAACCCAGTCATTACCACACAGACGAGGGCCTTCAGGGTTGAGGGATGCCCCTTGCAACATTTCCAGCGGCCGTTTGACGCCCCTGCACAACCTGAAGCTCCATTGTTCCAGTGACAAAAAAAAAGCATCTCAGATCATGATGGCGCCCCCTCCACTGTGCCGTGTGGAAACATTTCAGGTGGGATCGCTTTGTCATGTCAGTAATGTTGAAAGCCATGGCAACATGTCTCCGTGTCTCGGCTGCAAATGCGCATGAGGAGGATGGTGTGATCAAATATGTCTCCGTTGACGTGATTACGCAAACCAATTACCTGCCAGACACAACGGTTGCCCTCTGTTCAATATATGATGACCATTTTGACCTGGATGGCAAGCAATTTGCACAGAAACAATACAGGTCACCACAGTGAGAAGGCTACTTTTATCACCAAGTACGACCATTTGGCTTCCTCCATTCATATGTACTGTACTTTATGTCTTTAATAGCCACTAGCAGTAGACACAGTTGTCTGGTTTTCTCCACATTCATGACAACAATTACTCGACAACAATTGAGATTGTTGCTAAAGTTACAGCCACTGAACATGGATACATATTAGCTTGAATAGCTACTAGCGATGTGCATACAGCAAACATTTAGCAATTCCGCCGTGGAGACTGACACATGTACAGAAAGCCAGCTCCATTCTGGTAGCACACACATGCGCGTGCGCGAGAGAGCGAGAACTACAGTACTTTCCAATCACATAATCTAGGTAAATTCATCTTTTAAAAAGCCAAACAGATTAACTGGTCGCACATTAATGAGTAGACAAAAATGTACTCAAAACGTCCCAAATTTTAGTTGCAAAATACGACTTTTTAGTCATCGTCTGGTTGTGTTTTCTTTTGAGGATGTTTACTCGTTGGGTACTAGTGGGTACTAGTGTACTTCATGGATTTACTTGTGAGGTTTAATACAAAAAGACATTTTAAAGTACATACAGTATCTTGAGAATGTATTGCTAACTGGTCCTTTTCTGTGCAAGGCTTACATGTTGTGAATGAACACAAACAAGTATATAATTTCTGGAGAGGTAAAAAAATTATAATTTACGCACGTGAAATGTTAAGAAAAAGATACATGTTCATATTTAGTATGCTGCTAGGTGATGATGGACATTTCCTCCCTCTCACGACTTTCCGAAAGTGTATTTACAACCTTTCCCAAGTAGCTGCAAAAAGCTCTCCTCAGGTCCTCGGGTTCTTCCTCAACATCAGAGTGAATAAGTGGAAGTCTGCTCAGGTGTGACACTGTATCAAAAATAAATGAACACGTTATCTCAAGAGTGTTAAAACACAATTTATGTATCATATGTGAGGCTTGAAGAGGGATTACCTAAAGCCAGCCGACCTTCTTCTGCTGCACTGCCGGGCTTGTGGTGAGCTATGAGCAGACACTGGCTGTCCTGCAAACCCTGGGAGGAGATGAACATGGAGTGCCAGGTCTCGATTTCTTTGAGGTGACTGGGGACGTCGGGATTAAAAATGATCACCATGCCGCTGCAGTCCTTCTTAAGCGCAGGCCAGCATGACTCATATCTGCAAAAAGAAAAAAGCGGTGAAACACAAAATGCTAGATACTTTATTCCTCTCCATGAGAAAACAGTGCACCAGTTACGACCAACCTTTTTTGAGCTAAGGCACATACTTTCATTAGAAACAAATCTCAGCACACCACTAAACAAAAATGCATGAATGGCAACACTGGATACACAGCTTAATTATGTACATTCTGCCATCTAGTGGAAGAGCATTTAATTTTTCTGCCTTTTGCTGGCATAGCTTGATGAACAAAGATACAAATATTGTTTGTAACAAATATATAATAATTTTCAAAGCAATATGTGAAATTTCCAGTGGCACACCTAATGATCTCTGATGCCACACTAATGTGCCACGGCACACTGGTTGCGAAGCACTGTTTAAATGTACGATGGGGGTAAGTGCACACACTTGAAATCACCGGAACAGTCCCACAGCTCCACCTCGCATGACTTTATGTCACCACTGCCTTCTAGTTGGGATTCGAATTCCAGTATCCTGCAAGCAAACAAAAAAAAAAGTCCAGTCATTTGATCATCAAAAAGATGTTGTTGGTGTTAAATAGCCACAGTTTAACCTACATACCTGACTGCTTGAGTGGGTCTGTATTCACCTCCCACATTTTCGGTTGCATCCGCAAGAAAGTTTGCAAGGACGCTTTTCCCACTCTGAAATAACCAAGAGGAGGAATGTTAAATCAGTGTAATAAGCGAGGCCCTTTCACAGTACGTATACGTTTACATCATGGCTTATTTTTAAAGTCAACATGCAGTGGAATCTATTTAATTGTTGTTGGTCTTGCATCTGACTAAAATTGCACTTTTCCTTTGTACCTGATGTTCTATTCTCACAACAGTTACATTAAAGACTATAGAAGTGAATTTATTTGCTTACCTCGTTTGGACCAATTAGGAGTATTTTGGCTTTGATCATTTTATCAGCAGGGATAAAGAAGCATTAGCTAGTCAGCTACCTTAGCCTGCAGAGAAGTGCCACGCAACGCCAACAAATGTTAACTTGAAGTATTGTTGGTTTTAAATGTGGAATATATACGTATATGTTCTTCATGGAGCACTTTGAAGGCGGTAATGTTTTTTGTTTTTAAATGCCCATAAGTGCTAATAGCTTCGCATGTTAGCCAAGCTTGTGACGCGAAACTTCCGTATAGTTTCTATGGTTTCAGCAAATAACTGCTCATTGGCTCTTTTGGACAAAAAGAACAGCCTTCTTTTATTTATCAGCGAATCGACAGCAAGAAAATAAATGACGTCATTGATGCGTTCGCTTATTAGCCAATCATTTTCAAATTACTGTGTGAAGATTTGATGAAGTGGGCGGGTGTTTGGAGTGTTCTGTTCGCCATCCCAAACAAAGCAGTAAGTAAATATCATTCTAAACAACAATCTGCATGTACGCACTGAATTATTTAACACAGTTCTCCACTGGATGAACAGTCAGGTTTTTTGTTTGAGTGAAAGGAAATGCTTGAACGTCACAAAGAGGTGCTCACGCTACGCTTCCCTGGCGAGGGGCAAGGCTAAAAATAATCACATAGAATTCATAGCATGTCTCTTCTGTTGCTTAATTTATTGTTATTAATGTTTCTTCTTTCATTGGTATTAATGTTTCTTCTGTTCTTATTCATTTTCTTGTGTTCTTTCTTTTTTGGGAGAATGAACAGAATAAGAATTTCATTGCATAGTATAGCTACCTGTCTTACTGTGCATATGACAATAAAACTCTTGAATCTTGAATTGAAGATTTTAACTGTGTTAACTGTATTATTGTTGCCGCACCGATGACAGGTGGTATGTGTCCAGAGGATGAGCAGACTAGTCCACCCTGTGGCCCCAGCTCCACCAGGTTGGGTGTTACTCTGACCTGCGGGGACCCTGACAACTCTCATGCACCTACAAAGATCTGGACTAGCAGTGGTCTCAACAGGACCCCAGAAGTGGAAATCCATTGGTGAAGTCCAAGTAGAATGCATGCATAGAAGCCATTTTTTGTGGCGCAAGCTTCTGACCCACTTCTGTCACTGTCCTCAGTCCATGCACTCCATACAGTCCATGTATCCCTGGGAACAACAACAAAGAATTTGGATCTTTTGTGAAGAGACTGACAGATGCTGAGGCTGCGATCGTCTCTGCAGCCGCACAGCTTGTGTCCTTCAAAGATATACTGAAAGTATGTCTGTCACATCTAGTGAGCACGAAGACTTGCAACTTCATGATCTACTGTTTTTTAGGATGCAAGACCGTCTACAGCCAACAAGCAGCGAGTTGCCAAGCAGAGAGGACTCTTGTTGCAGAAGATGGAGGACTTCCGCCAAATAAACAAGGACGTTCGGCAAAAACTGAAACAACTACTGGATGAGGAGGTCAGTCATCAATTCAAGCTCATACGCTGCAATATTCAGCCTTAATGGCAAGTTGATGTACTGGACATTTTATTATTGCTTTTTAAACAGATGGATCGGATTGACGCAGGCACCAAGATTGACGCTTTGCTGAATAAGATCTTGCAAGCTGAGCGTGAAATTGAGGTGTGTTACATGAATACGCTTTTATATATATCCCATATATTTAAGTGTAGCATCTTTGAGTACCCAGACTGGCGACCAGTCCAGGTCGTACCCAGCCTCTCGGCCAAAGTCAGCTGGGTTACAGGATTTCCGCTACACATAATCGCTCGTGGCGGCCCGCCACTACAAAATAAAAGCCGCCATACCTTAAAAATAAAAAAAAAAAATTTTTTTACTTGAAAACAATGTTAAGTAGTATATTGTATGACTGTATATACTGTATAAGCTATATAAATGCATATATAGCTTATTATTTACGCACATATTGACCACAATTAGTTTGAAAATAATAATAATAAATATTTCACTGTGCTTTATTTTGACAAACATGCACCGGAATCGCCTGTATGTCGTGTCAGCACTTGCTCGTGTCACGGCACTCGCATCTTGTGTTGATGCTTACTGTGTTACTTTTTATCACGCAAATAAAAAAAAGTCCCTAAAATGTGCAGTCAATTGACGACTGCTTGTCACATGCGAAGACTGTCGATGCCAGTGTGTGTGATTGCTCACGTTCCAATCTCATTCGACTTTCTGTTGTCTTTTACTCATTTTGCACTGCCTCTGTGGCGGTAGCTAGCTAGATCACGGGCAAGCTAGAAGTGGTGTTCATGGTCATGCTAACTTACTTTTTTCCCAGGCCTGTCCGACATCCTCCCCCGCCATCTAATCCAACTCATCACTCATCATATACTCATCAGTTGACAGCTCATCCCTTCTCTTCATCCAGTTCGTCCAGAACATGCGGACGTAGGTCTGATGATACGACTACAAAGTCAATGATAGATCTGTGGCCTAGGGTGTCCTAGTGCCAAGTGCACTTGTGGACATTCTTATGTTCAAACATGGTGATTTGTTATGGACAAAGTGTGTTTCGCTCAGAAGTCCAATAACATCACACCGCACAGGTTCAGATCGGGGAGGCCGTTCCTCCCTCCAGGTCACACTGTCATTGCCCACATGGGCGTTGAAGTCTCCTACTAGAACGACGGGATTCACCAGTTGGGGTGCTTTCCGGCACCACTCTGATGGATTCCAAGAAGTCTGGGTACTCTGAACAGTCAGGACCCTTTCTCCAACCTGAAGGCGTAGGGAAATTATCCTCTCGTTCACTGGGGATGAGTCCAACAAAGAGGCACCGAGCCGGGTGGCTATTAATAAGCCCACACCAGCTCGCCGCCTCTCCCCTGCAGCAACTCCAGAGTAGAACAAGGTCCAGCCCCTCTGGAGGAGTTTGTTTCCAGAACCCAGATTGTGGGTCAAGGTGTGTCCGACTATGTCTAGTCAAAAGTTCAGGCTCCTTACCCACCAGAGGAGTGACTCAAGGACCAAATTTGGCCGCCGAAGACCAGGTCGCCCAGGCGCCTGCCCTCGACCGCCACCCAAAACACATAGCACATAGCACCCTTATGTTTGCACAGAGTGCGAAGCTTCTGGGATGAGACTCAGCACCTCTAAATCCGAGGCCATGGTTCTCAATCGGAAAAGGTGGATTGCTCTCTCCGGGTTGGGAATGAGGTCCTGCCCCAGGTGGAGGAGTAAAAGTATCTCGGGGTCTTGTTCACCTGACTTATGGTCATGAGCTTTGGGTCGTGACCGAAAGAACGAGATCGTGGATACAAGCGGCTGAAATGAGTTTCCTCCGTAGGGTGGCTGGACTGCTGGACTGAAGAGATAGGATGAGGAGCTCGTTCATCCGGGAGGAGCTCAGAATAGAGCCGCTGCTCCTTCACATCAAGAGGAGCCAGTTGACGTGGCTTGGGCATGTAGTCCGGATGCCTCCCGGACACCTCCCTGGTGAGGTGTTCCGGGCATGCCCAGCCGGGAGAAGGCCCCGGGGCAGACCTAAGTCACGCTGGTGGGATTATGTCTCACAGCTGGTCTGGGAACGCCTTGGTGTCCTCCCGGTGGAGCTGGAGAAGGTGGCCAGGGACTGGGAAGTCTGGGCTTCCCTACTGAGATGCTGCCCCCGCGACCCGGACCCGGATAAGCGGAGGAAAATGGGTGGATGGATGGAAAAAATAGATTACTGAACAATTCATTTCCCATATATTAGTTTTACTCTAAAAAGGCATCAAATTAAACTTAGGTTTGTGTAAAATAGTACAAAATGTTGCACTTTTGTACTAGTCACATATTCCTATTGGATTAAATGGGTCAGGTAACAAAAAAAGGCTCAACATTTTAGACTCTCACTTTAAGTGCACTTTTGCCATTAAATTAACATTTTGGCAATGTTCTTGGTTTATGTTGTGCTGGTTGCTTAAAAACATGAAAATAAATAGTCATAAAAAAGTAAATAAGTCATAATAATAAAAAAAAATTGCAGACGCAGCAGCAGCACAACACAGAGACAGCTGTCCCATGCAGCCCACCACTGCAGAAACCCTGGGATAGGCTACAGCATCCCCCTGCGACTCTAGTAGGATGAGCGGCATAGAAATTGGATGGATGGAACTTTGACTACCTAGAAGTGTGATCTTAGTTCTTCATTTTAGAAAGACATTTTGGACAATTCTGTGTGTCCAACTTTGGAGCTTTTTGGAGAAGGCCCTTTTTCTGTTGCCAGTGCACAACACAAGGCATGACAAGGCAAACTCATCCAGACTTTGGTGTGGAAAAAAACCCTCCACCATCAGTTCTTCTGGGAGAATGGATGAAAATTCACACAAACACACTCCTCCACACAACCTCCCTGATGCCTTAAGAGCCATGCTGAACAACGAATTCACAGCTCGGGATTTTAGATCAATGGCTAACGCTGCTCTCTCATTTAGCAGGGATCTGTGAATGTGGTATCAAGTTCAGGCAGGATGTAGGGCAGGCTGGGCCGTGCTTGTCACGCTATTATATTTGCAAACAAATATCTTCTTTCATTTTTACTTTGTGTAAGGTGTAAAATGCTTTTGTTTGTCTTCTCTAGCTTCTAAAAGGCGACCTGAGCGTAGCAGAAAAAAGAGCGGAGGAGCTTATGAGTCTACAGCAACAAGAGCAGGTGATGAGTGCATTTTCGCACATTTTGTGACAGTATATCTTCTCAAGGGACAATAATATAGAAAGTAAACTTGGATATACTTTAGAGTAGTTAGAGTACAGCTTGTGTAGCATTATAGTTTTACTATCGTTTAGGGTTGCCACAAGACCTCGTCTCACAAGATCTCGCAAGATTAAAACGTGACAAGATTTCTCGTTCAGAAAAAAAATGTCTCGTGGGCCTGGGACGATAATAATGAATTAATCACAGAATAAATGAAAATGAAGTTGATAATTTTGTCGGTCTCAGTATATTGCCATGTGCATGCGTGTCTGTTTTCCTCGCCTCTAACCTCCAAACAGGCAGGAAAAGAGTTCACTCTGCGTGTTTGTTCCATAGAACAACGGCATGGACAGAGTGAGCCCTTTTGTCAGTCATACAGTCTCTTTGTCTCGGTTTGTGGGGTGGAGGCGAGGCTTCGAGCATGCACACAGAGTGCGGAAGAGTGTAACATAATAGAAATTAAATGAGTAGATTGCAATAAATTGTCATATTTTAAAATATATTTTTTAATTGTACTTTTCTTAAAAGTAATGTTAACATCTCATCTTGCATTGTTCTCGTAGACCCAATCTCGTGTATTGTCTGGTCTCGTCAATTGAATGTCTCCTGACACCCCTACTGTCCACTGAAAATGACATTTGCCAATATTGGCTAAATTGCTGGCAGCACAATAGAGTAGCCAGATAATTGTGTCTTGTCCACAGTCAAGTATGGTGGTGGTGGCGTCATGGTCTGGGGCTGCACGAGTGCTGTTGGAACTGGGGAGCTGCGGTACATTGAGGGGAAACATGCATTCCGATATGAACTGTGACATTGTGAAGCAGAGCCTTGGGAAACTTGTCCAAAACATGATAATGCAGGTGAGGGAGTGATGGAGTGGCTAAGTATGTCTCCTCCAGACATGGAACCAAAAAAGTGGAAGGAAAGAAGGTGGAGGAATGCAAGGTGTCTTAACAGTGATCTCATCATGCAGGAGTGGAAGAGGATTCCAGTAACATGCGCAGCTCTGGTGAATTCCATGCTAAAGAGGGTTTAAGGCAGTGCTGAATAACATTGGTTCTCACACTAAATATTCACACCGAGGACACAATTTGGACCTGTTCACTGTAGGGTGTACTCACTTGTGTTGCTAGCTATTTAGACAACATTGTCTGTGTGTTTACTCATTTTTAGTGCGTCATAAATCTGTACTACTATACAAGTTGTACACTGACTACTCTAAAATAATAGGGTTGTCTGTTGACAAGATGCTTGCTAAAATGTGAGGGGTATACTCAGTTTGGTGAGATGCTGTGTATTAACCCTGATTTCTCATTCCTGATGACGACAGGAGAACATTAAGAGTGCTCTTAACATGGCCAAGTCTGCTGAGGCCAATCGCGCTCGTACACAGGGGCAGCTACGTAGCAAGGAAGCTGATAACAATCGACTGACGGTGCAAGTGAAGGTTAAAAAAAAAACAAACTTAAGTTTTGTTAAGATGTGCAGTCTCAAAAGTCAACATCTTCCTTTCCTAGACTCTTGAGCGAGCCCAAACCCAACACAAGGCGGAGATAGAGGAGCTCAAAGCGTCCTTAGCGTCTTTGACAGAGCAGAGCTCGCAGGAGAAAGAGGCCTTAAAGAAAGCCTGGCGAGCGCACAAGCAGCGAGCCGAGCGATTTGAGGTTGGCCTTGACAAATGCTGCAGCCATCTGAAGGAAAAGGTAGACCAGGTGTCGATGGGGCTGGAGTCTCTTCGTTGCTGTCTTTTGACATTTTATTTTCACGTAGGACGTGCAGCTGACAATTCTCCAGCAAGAGAAGGAAACATGGATGCGGGAGAAGGAGCAGCTGAGTGAGAAGAACCACAAACTTGCCGCTAATGTGGAGTTCCTGCAAAGGTCGGTAGTTGCTAACTTCATATGCAACTTGGAGCCAGTTTTAACTTTGTGTTTTGGGAATTGCAATGAAGACAAGTCATCGACCTTCCGCTGAAGCTGCAGGTGGATGTAGAGAGGCAGACGGCCATGGCAGTTGAGAAAGGAAAAAAGCTGGAGATGGAGGTGTTGAAGCAGAGGGAAAGGGAAAGCAACAGGGAGACTGAGAGGGAGATGCTGTTGGAGAGGCACAAGGAAAGGAAGATGGAGCTGGAAATGCTGAAGGGGAGGGAAATGGAGATTCAGAAGGAGAAGGCAATGCTGGAAGAGAGGGAAAAGGAAAGAAATATGCAGCTGGAGATGCTGAAGGAGACGGAGAAGGAAAAGGAGGAAGAATGGGACAAGGAAAGAAAGGAGGTGGAGATTCAGAAGGTGATGGAGTGGGACAGGGAAAGAAAGGAGATGGAGATAATGAAGGAATGGGACAGGGAAAAGAAAAGAAAGGAGCTGGAGATACTGAAGGAGAAGGAATTGGACAGGGAGAAGGAAAGAAAGGAGCTGGAGATACTGAAGGAGAAGGAATGGGACAGGGAGAAGGAAAGAAAGGAGCTGGAGATACTGAAGGAGAAGGAATGGGACAGGGAGAAGGAAAGAAAGGAGCAGGAGATACTGAAGGAGAAGGAATGGGACAGGGAGAAGGAAAGAAAGGAGCTGGAGATACTGAAGGAGAAGGAATGGGACAGGGAGAAGGAAAGAAAGGAGCTGGAGATACTGAAGGAGAAGGAATGGGACAGGGAGAAGGAAAGAAAGGAGCTGGAGATACTGAAGGAGAAGGAATGGGACAGGGAGAAGGAAAGGAAAAAGGAGATGGAGGAGAAGGACGAGGCCCCTGCAGTAGACGTGGACATGGAACAACTCACAGCGGAAAACAAGCACCACAGCGTCAGCGATGCAACGCTCAAGGTACAAACCAACTTATAGTCCACTTCATTAGGCACACCCACACCCTCTAATGAGATCCAACACGCTGCTATTATTTGCTTGCTTCTTTGCCTTGTTTTCCCCTACTCATTTTAATTACATTTTCTTTTCCGAGGTTTGTTGGTTATGTCAGCAAGCTCTCCTCTCATCCATGATTTTAGTACCATCGAAGGATGGAAAAATTGCTATTTAAAAAAAAAAAAAAATTGGTCAAAATTGATTTTTTGCCTTTTGGAAACAATTTATTGCCTTTTGGAAACAAACATGTTTTGACACATATTTTGAAGTCTTCCAGAAATCATTTTGAGAAGGAATATTGCTATTTGAATAGATATATGAAATGAGTAGCTATTCACGACAAAAAAATTATCTAGAGGCTTTTTTAAATAAGCTCTTCATATACAGAGTCAGGCAAAAATGATCTGACACATTTGTAGGTTAAATAAAAGGCAAATAAAGTAAAGAAACAAAGTGTTTTTATTTACGAAAAGTACATATAATGCCATTCTGTTTCATTATGTTTTCAAAATTAAATCAGTCAAATGGGATCCATTATTGTCCACACACTCAATGCAGATCCAGTAGCTGTGAAGTTGGTAACCCATAACAAGATGGTGTTTGGAGCTGGTACGGGATCATGTCTACCAAGATTGAAGCGCAAACGGAACGCTCGTTGTGTTGCAGTTACAGATTCGTTTGTTTTGATAAACGTTTCCACAATGAAATCGTGATGCTCACCAGTCCAATTCATGGCAGCAACTGAAAAAGAGACGAAAAACAATGGCATTATAAAGAAACAAAGCAAAATGGCATCATATGAAAAAAATGGCATTATATGTACTTTTCGAAAATAAAAACACTTTTTTGTTTCTTTAATTTATTTGCCTTTTATTTAACCTACAAATGTACAAATTTGCCTGACCCTGCATATTTATGACAGGTTTTAACATTATTGGAGCCCTCGAGACATGAAGTAACACCCCTATAGTCACCTTATTACCCAATATAGTAGACATAATAATATAATATAGACTCACGCATGTTAGCATTGGGAGAGTTCCTTGTTGTTGTATTTATTTATTTTTACCTCTGGGACCACCAGTCAAATACTACATAGCAACGTGTCTTTCAATGCGTTTTCTGAATGTCATATATTTGTATTTCAGATTGTTTGGTCATTTTTATGCTTGAAAATGCTTAATTTAGGCCAAAAATATGTAATATATGCTTAACTGTGTGTTTTTTTTTAACTAATAATAGGCCGTAGTCAACCACAAAACAACGGTGACATACAGGGTGTCCCAAAAACATATACATACTTATAATAATTTTAAAATCAATTTTAAATTTCAATTTAATTTCAAAATCAATTGAAAATAAATGTAAAAAATTTAATAGAATTTACAAACATAATTTTGTTGTTTTGTCACCGCCTGTTCTTAAACTGATGTCCGTTCTGGTCTGGACACCGCTGACAACGTGAAGTAACTCCCACACACACACACACATTGTAATTATGTCAAAAATCTACATTTGTGTGTGGTTGCAGGCATCGTTTGCCCAATTTGAGGATAAGCTTGCTGAATGTGAGGCGGCCCTTGTTAAAGAGAAGATTGCATCGCTTGAGAAGGACATCAAAGTTGAACAATATCAAATTCAGGTAAAGATTGACAACGTAAATGCTCCAAATAACCTCTCTATTCAATTCTATAGTTTCCGGGTGCGTGGTCTACAAAAGCAAAACCAGGGTTTCTAATTACCGCTGAGTCAAAAGACGTCAGCATTAACAGCTGTGGCTGTAGGCAACCTTCTGATGTTGCTTTTATCACCTCCACAAGAAGCTGCTTTTGAAGTATCATGACTGGTCAAACATCCAGCAGCTTTATCTACCTCTGCATGCTCTTTAAAATGTTGTTTGCGCTACTCAGCCATTGGTGTGAAACTCGTGCGTTACACTTGCTGTACTGTTGTTTGCAATGAAATCATCTGCGCTATTAATGCTGGCTCAGTAGTTTACACCTTACTGCTGTTACAACATTGGTTCTTTTGCTGCTGTGTTATGCAAAATACGTGTGTGGTCCAAGAGAGCTACTATTTTCCTCTCCACTTTCTCATGCACACTAAACCATTATTAAAATTAAAAAATTAAGTTGTTTTCTACATTCATTTATTACATTTAGGAAAAAACCCAGCCTCTCTTCAATTATCGCCTGTGGTTTAGGTATGATTAGAGCAGTTATGGTTGATAGATGTCAATTATAAAGAGAAGGTAACCACTGTACAGTATTCCATTCATTCCATTCCATTCACCTCCGCTTATCTGGGTCAGGTTTGTGGAGGCAGTAGTCTCAGTAGGGAAGTCCAGACTTCCCGGTCCCCGGCCATCTCTTCCAGTTCCACAGGGAGGACCCCAAGTTTTTCCAGGCCAGCTGTGAGACTTAATCCCACCAGCGTGTCTTAGGTCTGCCCCGGGGCCTTCTCCCGGCTGGGCATGCCCGGAACACCTCACCAGGGAGGCATCCGGACTACATGCCCAAGCCACGTCAACTGGCTCCTCTTGATGTGAAGGAGCAGCGTCTCTATTCTGAGCTCCTCCCGGATGAACGAGCTCCTCACCCTCGCTCTTAGGGTGAGTCCAGCCACCCTACAGAGGAAACTCTTTTCAGGCGCTTGTATCCACAATTTTGTTCGACCCAAAGCTCGTGACCATACTGTAGGTGAGGGTGGGAACATAGATCAACCAGTAAATCGAGAGTTTTGCCTACCGGCTCAGCTCTCTCTTCACCACGACGGTCCGGTACAGCAACCGCATTACTGCAGACACTGTGCCGATCTGCCTGTCGACCTCACGCTTCATCCCTCCCACATTCATGAACAAAACCCTGGGACCCCTCCCAACCCGCAGGGTGCAATTCACCCTTTTCCGACTGAGAACCATGGCCTCGGATTTGGAGTTGCTGAATCTCATCCCAAAAGCTTCACATTCAGCTGCAAAAAGCCCCAGTAAACGCTGAAGATCACAGCATGATGAAGCCATCAGGACCACATTGTCTGCGAATAGCAGAGAAGAGATGCTAAGGCCCCCAAATTGGACCCTCTTGACGCCTTGGCTATGCCTAGAAATTCTGTTCATGAAAGTTATGAACAGAATTGGTAACAACGGGCAGCCTTGGCAGAGACCAACGTTCACCGGAAATACAGTAGGCTCAACTTGCTGCTGGCAATGCGAACCAGGCTCCTGCTCCGATTGTACAAGGATCGAATGGCACGTAGTAGCACGCCACCAATCCAGTACTCCCCGAGCACCCCCACAGGACACCACAAAGGACACGGTCGAATGCCTTTTCCAAGTCTACAAAGCACATGTAGACCGGTTAGGCAAACTCCATTATTCCCTCCAGCACCCTTGCAAGGGTGTAGAGCTGGTCAACGGTTCCGTGATCGGGACGAAAACTACATTGCACCTCCTGTAGCCGAGGTTCGACTAAGCTCTGTGCATCACCACCTTATCATGGTGGGGGGGGGTTGAGTGGTCGATTGATCCTAGCAGCTACGAGTATGTTGTCTGCGGTTATATGCGCCTGGTAGAGTCTCCCAAGGTAAACAGGTGACGGGCCAGACAAAAAGTGATTCAGAAGACCCTATGAAGAAAAACAAGAGGAGGAACCGCACCACGCCCGGACACGGGACGCCGGGCCCGGGCCTGGTGGTCGGCCAGGCCCACCCCGAAGAAGCCACACGAGATATTCCCCCCGTAGACTATAAGGGTCCGGTGCAATGTGATTTGGGTGACGTTCAAGGGCGGACGTATGGGCGACCTGGTCTTCGGCGGCCAAATCTGATTCTTGGGACATGGAATGTTACTGTACAGTATAGTGAAACTGAATTCATCCATCCATTTTCTATTCCTCATTCCTCATTAGGGTCACGGGGGTGTCGTGGACCCTATCCCAGCTGACTTCGGGCGACAGGCGGGGTACACCCGGACTGATTGCCAGCCAATCTCCGGGCACATATAGACAAACAACCATTCACACTCACATTCATACCTATGAACCATTTAGAGTCGCCAGTTAACCTAACATGCATGTTTTTGGAATGTGGGAGGAAACCAGAGTACCCGGAGAAAGCCCACGCACGCACGGGGAGAACATGCAAACTCCACACAGAAATGCCCAACGGAGATTCGAACCCAGGTCTTCCCGATCTCCAGACTGTGGCTGTGTGGACTGTGACATGCTAACCTCGAGACCACCGTGCGGCCCGAAACTAAATACAACAAAGATAAAATAAAACGACACACTGCACTGTATGTTTTAACATCTGTGTCTTCTAGGTTGCAGAGCTTGAAGCAGACCTAAACAACGCAAAGCTCCAATGTAAGAATCTTTCACAAGACATTGAAAGACTGCAAACCGGAGAGGAGGCAAAAGTTGATAAGGTAGTCCTTCTCTAAATGTTATTCTGATTCATTCTGGATATGCGCAGCATTTGCACACCAGATAAACTCACCTCAGCTAGCTTAAGCAACATGCAGCGCTCCACCCGTCCATCAGCAGTCAAGTTTCATTTGTCCAGGTGAGGCAGGAGCTTCAGGGCCGCGTGGAGGAACTGAGAGCAGCTGAAGTCAAACTCTTGAACTGCCAGGAAAAACTGGAATGCTCCGAGTGGAAGTGCTCAGCACAGTCAGAGACCGTTAGGCAGCTGCAGTTTGAGGTGTGCAAGCAGAAGAGGTTATTTAAATCAGCCAGGAGAAATACCATATTTGGTAACTGTATTTAGTGAACTAGCTCTCAAAGCCAATCGGCACAGCAAACATTTTAAAAAATTCATTAAAATATAAAAATATGTAATAATTTCAAGATGAAAAATTATTTGAAAATATTACAATTACAATGTAATTATAGGTTCTTATATAACTCTTTAGAAAATGAGAATAATAGTAAAGTATTATGATATACAATAAAATGCTAAATAAAATTATACAATGTGTACTGTATATACAATATAAAATAGTAATTGCAATTCTGACCAATAGATGGTGCTACAACCTAATTAATACAAATGCATCTTGGACTTGAGCCAATGTTCATGGTAAAGAAATGTCCGCAATAGATGATTAGGGAAATTAACTAGATGAAAGAAAAATGCAAAAGAAAGAAAGGAGAGTTTTTAAGAGAATTACATTCCAAAAATTTAACAAAGATTAATTACCTTAAAATAAGGGGAAGCGTAGACATAGCAGAACAGTGCAACATAAAGACAGCAGAGACTTTCTATTCTTTATAAGCATCTAAAATGCAGTCTAGAGGCAGTAAGTCAGGAAGAGGCTGAAATGAAGCTATATTTAGGTGTGAATGTCACCGGCCTGAGGAGCCTCACTCAATTCACCAGCCTGTAAAGTCAGCTATTGACAAGAAACTTGTAGTTTTAGTTCAAATGTATGAATACATCAGCCAACAGACACTTGAAGCAAGAATTCCACACAATAACTGATTTTCTCCAGTGCCAAGTGAATCTCAAACAATGCATTTTCCTTGGAAACGCTTCAGGTGGAGACTCAAGCGAATTTGGTGAGATCGACTATGGAGCTGAGAGAGTCTGCAGAAAAGGCTAGTACGAAGTTGCAAGAGCAAGTGGACGTCCTTCAAAGGTAAGACGACACACCCCCATTATTGCTTTTGTGGATGTTTTGAAAAATGCCTGACATTCGGAGAAAGTCCTAGAATTTATTACATATCTTTCCAAATAAATATCTGTTTTTAAACTTCGTAAATAATATTGTGTGTGAATGTAATAGTCTTAGCTATTAATAGTTGGACTCATCTTCTTCACAGCAGTTAAAGCAGTCAATAGTAATGTTAGCTATAACATTTATTAGGTTACCATTCCATTTAACTTTTATTTGCCCACCGGTGGGCAAAATGTGGTGTATAAACCGAAGTTACGCACATTTCTTTCTAATGTATCTAAACGAAGAAGCAACCCGTATTTCAAGTGGATTTAAACAAAAAAAGTGTTTAGGGTTGTCAAATTATTTTAATCGCTGTTTTCCAATGCATTAATCATGATTAATCACTATTTGCCATTATTTGTGAAATATGCTATATTTTATGAACAGAAAGACAATTGACAGGACACAATTATATACATAATCAAGCTAAAAGATACTACATGTCTGAAAATGTGTTTGCCTAACGCTAGTCTCTTTAATAGTAGCAAAACATTTGAATCGCACTTTAACCGCAATATTATGAGCCATGAAGGTTTGCATTCAAAGACACCACATAACTTAAGTGGAATTCACATGTATTGAGTTGTGATTTGGAGTATCCGTGAATGCACCTCGCTGTCGAGTGACAATGAGGAAGTCTCGTCCCAGGATGAGGTGACTAGAGATGTGTTTGTGAGTTGGAGGGGTCAATCAGATGTCTCTTCCGAGGGGAAGACTTTTGGTGGCATTTTGCAGAGTACTCTTATGTTTTAAATGACTAAGTATGACCACGGGGAGACGTAAATGTATGTGTGTGCTTTTAGGAGGGTAGATGAGTTGCATCAAACGAAGCAAGAGCTTGAAGAGAAGCTCAAGGCCAAGGAGGAAGCTCTCTGCCACAGCAACCAGCAGCTGGAACAACGCACGTCCGAATGCGAGGCTCTCAACCAGCAGTTGGTTCTGCGCTCAGATGAATGCAATGCTCTCACCCAGCAGGTGGATCAACGCTCTGTGGAGTGCAAGGCTCTCAGCCAGCAGGTACACCTGTCGTCGGACGCATTGATAAAATTGAGGAATTCATATTTTCCCATTTTTCAGATGACAAAGTTTAAGGAGCAAGTGTTGTCCAAAGAAGAGGACCTACAGACCACCATCCACGAGCAAGAAGCAGAGAAGAGGAGAATAGATAATGAGATGAAGCTTCTCCGACAGAGCAAGTTGACAGTGAGTACTCAATGAGTAGCATTTTGAGGTTATTGCGCAATCAGCTGAGTCAGTCTTAATGCAGGTGTGTCCTTTTTAGGTGGAAAAGCAGTTTCAGGTGCGTCTGAAACAGCTACAGCTAAGTCTGGACCAGTGCGAAAGCCACAAGAAGAGCATGCAGAACTACGTCAACTTCCTCAAAAATTCTTACCTCTTGATATTTGAAGATCAGATATCCACGTTTTGGTCTTCTGGTTTTCTAAAATGAGAGGGTTTAATTGTGTGTGTGTTTTTTTTTTAAAGGACTCAATTCATTATGCACTTTGGAGGACATTTGATTGAATAAATTATTCCTACATGTGGTTATTGCCCCAAGAAGCAAACTTGATTGTTTAAAAAACATAAGCAGGCGGGTGAATTTTATTTACGACACCGAAACAGTCAAACAACAACCATATTAAACTAAATAGTACTTTAAAACGGCAACGTATCGCCAAGAAAGGTGCACTTAATCGGTTTCTACCTGAAATCTTGTTTAACAGCGACACCCAGTGGCCAAACAGCCACAATAGTATCTGAACAGCCACAATAGTCCCTGTCGAAATTGTCATAGTTTAATCAACATAAGCAGTCGAAATTTATTTAAGACACATAAAAAGTCAAATAACCGCCACATTGAACTAAATAGTACTAAATAGATAAGAGCAACTATATCACTTTTCGGTTTCTCCTTTAATAGCGACACACAGTGGCCAACTCAGGCTACTGCATTACATCTAAACTAATAAAGTGTGACGTCCTACTCTTGATGACGTAACTTTCAGGAAGTCCGGGTTTGTCTTTTCTCTATTGAAACACAAACATTCAGTGGACGCGTTAGCGCAATAGATAATTCAAATTAAACGTGTTTGGCACTCTTAAATAGAGTTATGAATGTCATTTTTCGTTAAAACTTCACAACGAATTTATGTTCGAATTTTAGTGGCCTGGATTATTTATATATCTGGATTTTTACTTCCTGGAGAGGATGGATGTGCATCAACTCACTGAAGATGAGATGGCAGAGATTAAAAAAGACGTGAGTACACTCGTTGACTGGCAAACAACGATTGAATAGGGCACATGAAGTTGTAGTGCCACAAAAGACCTCGACAGCATTCGCCATTTTTTATTTTCAGTAGTAAATAAAAGTAGAATATCAAACCACAAACGATATAAACTCCATTTAGGTATACCTGCAATGCAATATGAAAATACATGTATTTTACACAGTGGAATAATGCTCCAATGTGATTGATACTGCCATTTGTGATGGGGTAGCCCCTCCCATGTCATTCAGGTAAGCAGCGTATTATAAACCATAATAATCATTAATAGTGTCTATCAAAAGTAAGTGTTATGATCTTTGGAAAGGGAAAATGTATTGTACTGGATAGTGCAGGTGTACCTAATGTTTTATGCTACATTTATTCTGACATCATTTTTTGACATTTCCCCCAAGGTGCTGACCAGGCTGCGCCACTACCTCTGCGTCAAGATCCGAGCCAGATGCCACCTGGACTACCTGCGCTCCCGCCGCATCCTCACCCGTGACGACGCCGAGGAGATCAACTGCAAGACCACACAGACCAAGAGGACGGGCCTCTTGTTGGACATCCTCTCGGAGAACCCCCGAGGCTTGGACGCCCTGGTGGACTCCATCCGGGAGCTGCGAGCGCAGAACTTCATCATTGCCAAGATCACGGATGAGGTGCAGAAGGTGAAGAATGAGAAGAAAGAGTCCCGAAAAGGTTTGGATGCCTGTGTTTTACTTGAATCTAGTGTTCATTCCAGTTCTATTCAACTGGTGGCCCGCAGGCCTGAATGACATCAAAATGTGGGAGAGACTCACATATTTGCGGAAGATTCCCAAATACAGCACTATAAGAGTACTGTAATATAGAGGCTCTTTCCTGTCGTATTTAGGATCGGTCCTTTTCAACAGCTGTCATACAGAGGATCTACAGTATGACTTGAGTCATTGTGGTAGGTCCAAAAGCAGATGATAATTGGAGAGGGGTTCATTTTTTTGAACTTTTAATAACGATTTGGAGTGCTTGAGACAGCGGGAAGGAAAATGTATCTTATCTTTGAACACATACAAGTATATTGCATAACACAGCAGTAAACAACATTGCGGCACATCTAACAAGCATGAGTTTCACACCAACATTGCAGTAGCAGCGTTTCAAAGCGCATGCAGAGATACTGTAGATGAAGCTGCTGAATGCTAACCACTCATACTTTAAATACCGCTATTACCGTTTTGTGGAGTTAGTAAAAACAACATGATGTTGTTTTTTGACCTGGTGCTACTCAGGAACCCCGGCGGGAATTTGTTTTTGTAGACCACACACCCAGCAACTATTTAAAAAAAAAAAAAAAAGCTGATCCAGCTAGCGCATCGTATCATTGAGGAAAAGGCTAATCCACCATTAGCCACACCTTTGCAAAGCTCATAACTGCCACTTACTGGACTGGAGTGCAATATGATTAAGTCTCTTATTTATGTTAGCTAGAAGAACAGAATCTACCACAATCTAGAATTATTGTTTGACCTTGGCGGAGGTCTGCACACGAATGAATACACTATTCTTTCACTCTTCAGCTGGAGCATCCACTTCCTCACCCAACAGCAACGTCACCTGCACAACCCACGAGCCTTCCAGTACGTTCTCAAACGACTCCACTTTGCCCTTCCACAACGAAGGCGAACAAAGCCCCTTCACTTCAGATGGCTTTGTTGATTCGTGGTTGCGGAACGGTGGCGGTCTCTCCTCCGTGGCCGCCGTCAGCATGGCTGCTGCCTCCTCCACAACATCCTCCAGCCTTCCCAGGCCAGGAGAGCCAGGAGCTCCCTCGCTTCCTGAGGAGGATATGACGGAAGACGTGGGATCACCGGGGTCCACCACCAGCAGCAGTGGGGCCGACCCCAACTTCCAACCCCTGCGGTCACGTTCTCTCACTCCGGCGTCACATCAAAGCAATTTTTAATTTGCATGCAGTCAAAGGGACAAACAGGTAGACACAGTACATCCGCCGCTTAACTCTGCTGCTTATTAATATAAACTACTGTACATCATACTACACTCTCCACCTTTTTTATCATGTAAGAATAGCTGCTTCATCTCTTGTGCCTTCTATGATAACTTTGAGGTTTGTAAACATAAACATTTTTCTGTTAAATTATACTGTATATCATCTGATCCTGATATGAAAGGAGCATTAAATAAAAGTGGTGCATTTTCTGCTCTTGCCTGCATATTTATTTGAGCCTCAAAAAGAGGGTGTTGAGTCCTTCGTCATGTCAATATAATGCACAATACTGTACAAGAGCTGAATACAATTTTGTGCAGTAAACACACAACTTGACAGTAACACAACAGAAAAAGATCAATTGGAATACATAAACATGTTGAATTTTAAAAGAAAATACAAATTCATATATTTACAGTATATCCATATATCAAAAAAGTAAGTCAATGGACACTAAAAAATAATAGAATAAATAAAAATAATGAAAAGACAAAACAAACTTGTATTGAATTTATATATTAGGACTGTCAAGAATAGCGAGTTAATGGTGAAATTAATGCATATGCATCATGGCAAGCCAAACCTCCCGAATGACGACGGAGGCACAGAGTCTGACCCTCTTTTATAACTTTCACCAACATACATGTATCTGTAACTCACAAACACGTCTGTAGTCCATTCGTCATTTGAACGACGCTTCCTCGTGGTCACTAGTCAGACCGAGATGCATTCACGGACACTCCGAACAGCACAACACCGTCTTTATTAAGCGTGTATGTGTGGTCTAAATAACCAGAACTACAAAGACAAACAATAAATTGATATTCTTATCACTCACTTTGTAACTCTTAATGCGGAAGTACAATTTGATGCACTTAAGTATGCTCGGAAATCCTATAAAATTCACTCAAAACATGAATTCAACTTAAATCATGTGGTGTCATTAACACAACACCTCATTTCGCTTAACACAGTTAAAGTCTGATTCAAAAGGAAACCACTTTTAGTCAAATAGATTTTCAGACATGTGTGCCATCTCTTAAGTTGATTTAAATTTTCAGTTAATTTGACGCTGTTAATACATACAAATACATATAATCCTGCCTTGTCATGTATCTTTCCTTCAATAAAATACATTAAAATTGGGCATATTTCAGACATAGTGTGACATGGTGATTAATCATAATTAATTCATTTGAAAACCGTGATTAATCTGATTAAAATTTGTAATAATTGAATTAGTTCATTCTCATACAATGTAAAAGATATAAAAATCACAAATTCAAACATTTCGTAAGAAAATAAAAATATCTGTTTTACTAAACTTAAATTATAGATTTACTATATAAGTAACTTTCTGTCACACATTTGAGTAAAATGGGAACTAAAAAGTACAACCGAAGAAAATGTAACTGAAGGTCATAAAAATCACAAAAAACAATAAGTTTTAATGAAGAACCTACAAACAAAAGAATAAAATAAGAAACACTACCTGATTTATATGAAATCTTACTTCAAAAAGTGAGTCCAATAGCAACTTTAAAAAACACTAACAATGGAATTACTGTAAATACAATGAACAGAATCCTAAATTTAAAAAAAAACAATAGAAAATGAAATAAAGCTTACTTTTTAAATTGTCATGAGGCTTACACTGCAAAAGGTGACACGGGGAGTTCTGTTTTTTCTGCTTTTTTTCTCCTTGTGTTTGCAAGTTCCCAAACTGGAAAAGCTGAAAATGACGCAGAGGTATGACAGTCATCGCCGTGGTGATGGCTCAAGACTGAGCAGCGTACTTGTACTGTAACAGCCCTCTGATGCACAACTACTTTGACAGGTTAGTTCATTTACATATATATATATATATATATATATATATATATACATTTTTTCCGCCTTTACTATTTAATGTGATGACTTTTACTGCCATACAGGTTTTGGAGTCGTGCAGCAATGATTTCTTTAAAATATTATTTGACATCAAAAGAAAAGTAGACATTTTTTAAGATAAATTAGATTAATTTTTGCTCTGAACGAGGTGAAAGCTCATGCAGGAGAACCAGTTCGATAAACATCAGAATGCCTGGAATGGTGGAACTCACTCAAACAGTCACAGCTAAGTTCACTGTTTGATTCCTGGCTGTCAGCGTCATGGAGGAGTCAGAGTCTCTGCTGGCTGCCAGGTCTGAGGAGAGGAGGCCCAACAGCAACGGACACTGCAGGTGGGGGCTTCGCGCTCCCAACATGGACCCCAGGGTGGTGGAGGACCTGAGACGCAGGCTCAAGTACTTCTTCATGAACCCGTGCCAGAAGTACAAAGCCAGGGGTCGCAAACCATGGAAGCTGATGCTGCAAATATTAAAAATTGTTATCATCACAGTCCAGGTAACCTGCTTACACTATTTTGCCTTATTATATTGTTATGATGATGATGTCTGTTTCCTCAGCTGGTCTCCTTTGGACTGAGCAACGAGATGATGGTCACGTTCAAGGACGAGAACCTGATGACATTTAGACACCTTTTCCTCAAAGGTTACAAGGATCACCAGCTGGGAGGTCACGTTTTGTACACTAAAGCAGACGTCTACGATCACATCTACTATGTGATTGACAGGGTAAATGGAGTAAAAATAGTCACAGCACTTTGAAGTCCATGGCAAACTTGTTTATTCTTCTCTTTGCAGTACATCCAACTCCAGAACCTGACAGTAGGCAACCTGGCGTACGAGAGGACAGACGGCGAATACACGCCTCTGATCGTCTGCCAAGAGTTTTACAGGAACAGCAACATCGATCCCGGGAACGAGACCTTCGACATTGATCCACACATTAATACAGGTAACGATTTGGTTTATTTTCAACGCTTAACAAAGTGACATTGAAGTACAGCGCATGATTACACAATTCAACATGACCGAAAAGGAGTAGGAAGAAGCAGAGCTTATTTAAATGACTGATAATTTTCTCATTTCCGATGTTCAACATGTACCAGGTTACCATTTTCTAATAAGGGGGTAAAAAGTATAAAAATGTGTAATAGTAAAGTTAATAGTTTGTAAATAACTTATTCACTAATAAAGAATATATAAATAAAGGAAAAATGGACAGAAACATTGTGCAGGCCATCATTTATCACTGTTAATTGGTTCCAGACCCGGCCGTGATAAGTGAATTTCTGTGAAGTAGGATTTCTTATTTATAAAGGGAATATTTTCATACTTAGAGCATAGAAAACTTGTTTGCAACCTTCTAAATATAGTTTTTAACACTGTTAGAGACCTCTAGATGTGAAATAACACCCCTATAGTCACATTTATACTCAAATTACTTAATATAGTAGACATTAAGGACAGAAAATAAGCAATCTAGGACCTAAATAAGACATAATAAGCTCACTCATGTTAGCATGGGAGAACCACACCAAGTACTTCTTGAAGTGGCTATTGTCTCATCAATGTAACATTACTGACACCGAGTGACCAGTGTAGAATACTACATATCAAAAACTTGTTTGAATGTGTCTTCTGAATGCCTTATATTTGTATTTTAGTTCATTTAGCCATTTTTATGCTTGAAAATACTCAATTTGGGCCAGAAATACGTACAAATTTGCTTAAATATGCTTTTTTTTTTTTTACTGCTAATAGGACGTAGTCAACAACAAAACAGCATGGTTTATTAATATATTTTTTAAAAAACGTGACAGAATGAATTGGCGAGGAATGACAATACAGAAGTAAAATAGCTAGTGCAGGGTGTCCAAAGTGCGCCCCGGGGGCCGTCTTTTTTTTGTCTTTAACTGTGGCCATCAAAAAAGCTTTATTACGTGTGGACTGTGTGTTTATTCTACCATAACAACCCTCTGCAATGTCTAAAAATAAAATGAATTAAATGTGAGAATACTGATAGGCTTATTAATAAACCTGTCAATATTCTCATTCATCCAGGTCATTGTATTCCCAGATTGTCTTAAAGACGTTTCGCCTCTCATTTGAGCAGGCTTATTAATAAGATATTTTATTAGCTATTCCACTCATTTGCTTTGTCATGTATAATACAAAGCTAAGATGTGATTTTTTTCCGATAGCTCATCTTATACTGACCAACATTGCATTAGTTTTAGCATCTGTAATGTACAAAATGTATCAAAAAATGACATTTTCTACAAAAAAAAAAAGTGCCCTCTTGGCTGAACAATGATGTACATTTTTCTGTATCAAATGATGCTTCTGTCTATTTTTTATGGCTTCTGATTCATTGTGCCAGTGGGAAAGATGACTCCCCCAAAAGAGGAAGCTCATTACCATGTCATCAAATCAGTTTGTGTACATTTCCTCCTCCAGATTGTTTTTCCATCTACCCCGTGCAGTCATTGGACAACAGCAGCCTGTCGACGCCCCTCAACTTCTCTTTGGACTTCAGGAGGTGACTGAATGCATACTTTACAGAAGAGCTATTTCACTGGCAGGACATGGGCAAACCCTGGCATGTGAATGCCATAAGACCAGCCCATGACAAAACATGGGAGCAACTAACATTTTTCCAGCCGTTTTTAAAAAAAAAAACAGCACTGTCATATAGAAGATCTTTGACTAGCTTTTTTTGGAGTAGGTTCTTGAAAACATCAGATCGCTCCTGTCATATAGAGGATCTTTGCAGAATGTTTTTGCAGTAGCTGATCTTGGACTAGTGCTTTTCTAGTAGGTCGTTAAAAACAGGACAGAGCTCCTGTCCTATAGACAATCTTAGAGTTTTTGCAGTTCTTGAAAACATCAGAACGCTCCTGTCACATAGAAGATCTTTGACTAGAATTTTTGCCGCAGGTGTTAAAAACAGAGAGCTTTGGTCATACAGAGGATCTTTGACCAGAGTTTTTGCAGTAGGTTCTTGAAAGCATCAGAGCACTCCTGTCATACAGCATAGAGAGCAGTGTTTATTGAGCCAGGGCGCATATTTTACATTTGAAAAATGTCACTGCACACCACCAAAATGTCTCAAAAAGTATTTATAGTGAAATAATCTTCTGATCTTTTTTTGCTCACAAATTTACTTACTCGATCCACAATCTGCCCTGCGGCTCGTTTTTTTTTAATTGAACCTGGCAAAAATGGGAAGAATAGACCAAAAGGCACAATGTTAAGCAAAGAGACTGAAATGTTGATACTAATAATAACAAAAAATGTTGGCTTTCAATATATGTACTATGGATGGATGGATGGATGGATGGATGGATGGATGCAGCGGTTAGCAGTTTGGTGAGGTAAAATTATGAAGGTATGGTCTTCATATAAAAGAATAAAAGATCAAGGCAGAAGTACAGCCTTCCTCTCATCCTTAGCTTTCTAAAAAAATGCGTCCCCCAGAACAATTTAGAGTACTTGAATAGCCCTGGTATTGGCTGGTGACCAGTCCAGAGTGTTCCCTGCCTCTCGCCCGAAGACAGGTGGGATAGGCTCCAACATGCCCTAGACTCTAGTGAGGTCCAGCGGGGTAGAAAATGGATGGATGGATGGATGAATAGTCCAGGTTTAGAGTGTTACGTAGCATGCTAACTGTCAATCTGTGTTCTTTGTGTCCAGGTTGCTGTCAGTCAATGTTTACTTTACTCTGAAAACCATCAATCTGCAGACTGTTAGGCACCACGAGCTTCCAGACTGTTACGTCTTCCATGTTGTGGTTAGTCACCACACCTGTTGTCAACACAAATGATTAAATAGATATCCCATAAATCTAATTTCTTGGTACACAGATCATATTTGATAACCATGCTCACAGCGGAAGCATAAAGGTGGCAGTTGGGAACGATGTCACCATCAACGAATGCAGAGACTGGAACGTGGAGGGCACTTGTAAGTTCACATTTGCCATGTATGAACCACATGACGTCTACAGCATAGCATGAAAGTCTGCGTTTTGGATTTAAAGCTGGGAAGAATGACTACTGGCTGCTCTTCTTTGACTCGGCGGTCATCCTCGCCTGCTTCACCTCGCTGATCCTCTGCCTGCGTTCTGTCATCAACGGCATCCAACTCCAGTTTGTGAGAAACCCATCACACAACACAATACAGAGCAAGGAACCATATTTGGCAACCTTAACACACTAAGGACAATTTTTTACACCAAGTAAAACCACAGAAATATTTTGCTTTGCAAGTACCACAGCTTTTGTTACCTCCTTTTGCAATCACGGTTTAGTTAGTAATACTGCACAGTGGAACCTTGGTTAGCATCATTAATTTGTTTTAGAACTAACCAACTCTAACCAAAACAGATGTTAACCGAATACATTTTTCCCATTATAAATAATGTAAATCGAATTAATTCCTTCCAAAAGCCAAAAATGTTAACACAAAACACGTTTTTATAGTTTCACATGCAGAAAACAATTTGAAATGCACAGAGACACATATGAATGATGAATGAATGGGATAAATGAACATTTAAGGTTAATTTCACCTTCATTGAAGACCTGATTTTTGACGTGACTGAAAACAGGAAGGTGGTGGTGGTGGTTGATCTCGCTGCCACATCATGTTTTTGGGAACAGCCACATCTTCAATAAAGCTAAAAGTACACTTAAATGTTAATTTATTCTTTTCATTTGTCATTTATATGTATTTAGAATTGTTTTATGAATGTACAGTAAAACTAGAATCGTAAAACTATAAAAATATGTTTGCATTAACATTTTTGAATCAACTGCTGATGACACCAGAGAGTTCGGTTCCAGTTGCCATTTTGTTTAACTACGCAGCTAATAGGATGCTAACAAGGAAGGACATTTTATGATTTAAACATACATTAAGAACACAGTTCGACTCACGCAGTGTATTAACCACACGACAAAATCTGAATGCATGCAAACTGAGGAAAAATTGGGGCGTAATTTTTTTTTGTTAACCAAAAAACACGCTAACTGGGGCGGACGCTAACCATGGTTCCACTGTGTGTGGTTTGTACTCACAGTTAATTGGCTTGTGGCATATAAAGTGAGTTAAACATAACATTTCAGGGAAGGAAAATGTCATTTGAAGCCTATGGTTAATAAGTGTGTATTTTTACAAATACAGCGGTATAAGGTGTCATCCCATAGTGTGTTACACCATTGAATATCATGAGGATGGTCAAAGAGCATATCATACTATAGTCAGTAATACAAGTCAATAAATATGAATTAACCATATCATAAAATATATAAAACATTATAAATATATAATTACAAGTCAGGAGCTCTGGAAGATCTGGGTTCGAATCTCCATTGGGGATCTCTGTGTGGAGTTTTCATGTTCTCTCCATGCGTGCATGGGTTTTCTCCAATTACTCCGGTTTCCTCTCATATGTCCAAAATGTCATGTTCTGCATTCTGCTCTGCTGCCCTCTGCTGTTTTTGTGTTGCAGCACATCCCTGAACATGACCCAGACCTAATCACACACACCTGCAGCTCATTACCTCCTCCCTTCTTAAGCTGCAGCCAAACAATCTACCGGTGCCAGATTGTACTCCTTGACTTCCTGACCTCCTGTTCCTTGCTCCCGCTCAGTCCGGCTCCACTACCCTTACCCTGCTTTCTGGCCCACTATCTGTGCTTGTGCTTACCTGCTCTGTACCTTGTTAGTATTTTCCTGTTGGTTTGCCTTCAGCGTTTTCTGTTGTACTTCTAGTTTTTTCCCTGACAGCCTTCTGCTGTCAGTGTTTTTTGTTTGTTACCCAAAGTGGATTTTCCTTTGTTGTACTTTACCTGTTTGGACACTTTTTGTTATTAAACTTTATTTTGTATTTTGAAGTCGCACTAGTCTTGCATTGGGATCCTAATTTTCCTGCTGTGGCATCCGCCACTCGTGACAGAACAATCTGGCCAAGATGGATCCCGCAGACATGGAGCACTTCCGCTCGGCCCTGGCGCATCAAGGCCAACTAGTCGGTGGTCACGAGAAGTCACTCCAAGGCATCATGGAGGCTATATCCGTGCTATCCGCTGGCATGGATGCCCTAAACCAACGCCTTGCCAGTACCTCCTCTCACCCGCCACCAGAGGTCGGTACGTCCCCGCACACCTTGGACCCACCTAACGGCGCAGCTGCATACGCACCTGTGCCTAATCAGCCGCATGAGCCAAATATCCCTCATCCTTCTCGCTTCTCTGGAGACTCGGACTCCTGCAACCAGTTCTTACACCAGTGTTCCCTCGTGTTTGACCAGCAACCCACCACGTACTCATCGGACCAATCTAAGGTAGCGTTCATTATGAGTTTACTCTCGGGTAGAGCCGCTACGTGGGCTATGGTGGCGAGCACGTCTATGCCTGCCATACGCACCTCCTTACCCATGTTTCTCGAAGAAATTAGACGTGTGTTTCATCACCCCATTCGGGGAATGGAAGCAGCTAGTCAGCTATTAGATATGAAGCAGAGAGGACGCCCAGTGGCGGATTTTTCTATTGACTTCCGTGTACTTGCTGTAGAGAGCGGGTATCCCGATACCGTCCTTCGAAGTATTTTTCGCAAGGCACTCGACGCACACATTAAGGATGAGTTAGTGGCTAAGGACAACACTACTTCCCTCAACGGCCTCATTAACTTGGCTATTGAATTAGAGAATCGCATGAAGGAAAGGGTGAGAGAGTACGCCAAGGAGGGATACTACGGCAGGGTGTCGATCCCGACAAGGATACCATTCCCACCTCCGGAGGGACAGACGCCCGAACCAGGCATCGGGGACGCTGTGGCCGCACCGCCAGAGGTTCCTATGCAACTCGGAGGACGACGCCTCGCCGCCGAGGAAAGAGCACGTCGTCGCAAGTTGGACCTGTGCCTCTACTGCGGTAATCCGGGGCATCGACTCCTCCAATGCCCCATCCGACCCCATCGCCTTCAGGGATCGACTCCTGGATCAGCAGCGGAGCCGAAGCCAAGACCCAGGAGCACCCAACCTGTTCCGGAGGACAGTCCAGTCATGGGGAGCTGTGAGTATCTCCAGAACTCAGTCACTACTGCAGAGGAAGTCCCCCTCAAGAGACTTCTAATTCAGGGAGTAGTCATTAACAAGGGTAGTAGCATCGACATAGCCGCCCTCATTGACTCGGGCGCTGATGACTGTTTCTTGGACACAGCGTTTGTTCTCAAGAATAATATCAGTATGATTAAGTTGCCTGCTAGTAAAGAGGTCTGGTCCTTGGATAGACGCTTCCTGGCGGCCATTACACACCAAACCGAACCGCTTACTCTCCATCTCTCAGGTAACCACTCCGAAACCATCCGCTTTTATGTCATGCCCTCCCAGTCCGCGCCACTAGTTTTGGGGCTAACCTGGCTTAAGCTTCACAATCCTCTCATAGATTGGAACAAGTTGCACGTCTCCAGTTGGAGCCCCTTTTGTCATGCTAACTGTCTCCGTTCAGCTAGGTCCGATGTTCCCTCTTCCAATCCCCCAGAGGAGGAGATAGATCTGACAGGTATTCCTAGCGAATACCACGACTTAAAGCAAGTGTTCAGCAAGGACCGTGCTCAAACAGTTCCCCCTCATCGACCATACGACTGTGCCATAGAATTACTGCCTAACGCCACCTTTCCGAGCGCTAAATTGTATAACATTTCCACTCCAGAACAAAAGGCGCTCAAGGAATATATATCTTCTTCGCTAGCAGCCGGTCTTATTCGACCCTCTTCCTCGCCACTTGGGGCGGGTTTTTTCTTTGTCGCCAAAAAGGACAAATCCCTTCGACCCTGTATCGACTACCGGGGGCTCAATAGCATTACGGTCCGCAATAGCTATTCCTTGCCACTCATGGATTCTGCCTTTTCCGCCTTACATTCAGCACGCATTTTTTCCAAATTAGACCTCCGCAACGACTACCATCTGGTACGCATTAAGGATGGAGATGAGTGGAAGACCGCGTTTAACACACCGCTGGGGCACTTCGAATATCTGGTTATGCCTTTTGGGCTCACGAACGCCCCGGCGGTGTTCCAAAACCTCATTAATGACGTCCTCAGCGACATGATAAATCAATTCTGTTTTGTATATCTAGATGACATACTTATCTTTTCCAGGAATCTGCAAGACCACATCACTCATGTCCGACTAGTTCTCCAGCGATTAATGGAGAATAGACTCTATGTGAAGGCAGAGAAGTGCGACTTTCACGCCACTTCGGTGCCATTTCTGGGGTACATTGTGGAGAAGGGTCAGCTACGTGCCGATCCCGCCAAGATCCAGGCGGTGGTCGAGTGGCCTACTCCTAAATCAAGGAAGCACTTGCAGAGGTTCCTCGGGTTCGCCAACTTCTACAGGCGATTCATACGTAATTTCAGCAGCAAGGCAGGACCTCTGACTAGGCTTACATCACCAAAAATTCCATTTGTATGGACCCCAGAGGCTAATTCTGCGTTTAACACACTCAAAACATTGTTTACATCCGCTCCGGTTCTGGTACATCCTGATCCTAACTTACAATTTTCTGTTGAGGTTGACGCTTCTGATACGGGAGTGGGAGCCGTCCTGTCCCAGCGGTCCCCGGTCGACCAGAAACTGCATCTTTGCGCCTTCTTCTCGCGTCGCCTCACACAGGCTGAAGGGAACTACGATGTGGGCAACAGGGAGCTGTTGGCCATCGTTCTCGCGCTGCGGGAGTGGCGGCACTGGCTGGAGGGTGCAGTTCATCCATTCATAGTTATCACCGACCACAAGAACTTGTCCTACATCAGAACCGCCCAGAGACTTAATGCCAGACAAGCCCGTTGGTCACTGTTCCTAACACGCTTCAATTTTTCCATCACCTACAGACCCGGATCACGCAATATTAAACCCGACGCCCTTTCCAGAGTCTTCAGTTCCACGGAGGAGGGAACAGCGCCGGAGACCATCATACCTGTGGCCCGGGTGTTAGGCGCGGTTCGGTGGGAGGTGGAGAAGGTGTCGGAGGCAACTGAAGGGGAGGAGCCTCCAGAGGGTTGTCCGGCTGGCAAATTGTTTGTCCCAGAGACACTAAGATCGGACGTATTGCAATGGGGTCATGCATCCAGAGTTACCTGTCACCCAGGAACCAGACGAACTCAGCTGGCTTTAGCGCAGAGGTTTTGGTGGCCCTCCATGGCGGCGGATGTAAAGGAGTTCGTCGCGGCCTGCTCTGTCTGCGCCAGAAATAAGTCGTCCAATCGACCTCCGGCGGGCTTGTTACAACCGTTGCCCATCCCGACCCGTCCCTGGTCACATATAGCGATGGACTTCGTCACCGGACTACCTCCTTCCAGAGGAAACACCACAATCCTGAACATTGTTGACCGGTTTTCCAAGATGGTACATTTTATAGCATTACCTGGACTACCTACTTCACTGGACACAGCTCGACTCTTGGTGAGACATGTTTTCCGCATCCACGGCATTCCACTCAATATTGTTTCCGACAGAGGACCCCAATTCACTTCCAAGGTGTGGAAGTCCTTCTGCAAGTTACTCAGGGCATCGGTGAGCCTATCATCCGGTCACCATCCACAGACCAACGGCCAGACAGAGCGGGCCAACCAGGACCTCGAGGCGGCCTTACGCTGCGTCTGCCACCGACACCCGTCATCCTGGTCCATCCACCTCCCCTGGGTGGAATACGCGCACAACACTCTTGTCAGCTCGGCCACAGGTATGTCACCCTTCAAAGTCGCTAATGGATACCAGCCTCCTCTTTTTCCGTCTCAGGAGGCGGAAGTGTCGGTGCCATCGGTCCAAGTCCACCTGCGCCGCGCCCGAAGAGTATGGCGGGAGACAGTAGCTGCCCTGAACCGCACGGCGGACCGTAATCGACGCCTGGCCGACCGCCACAGAATTCCGGCACCCGTCTACCAGGTCGGCCAGGAAGTCTGGTTGTCATCCAGGGACTTACCGTTAGCCGGAACCAGCCGGAAGCTGGCACCCAGATTTGTGGGACCTTACAAAATCGACTCCATCATCAGTCCCTCCTCCGTCAGACTCATACTACCACCAGCACTCAAGGTACACCCGGTATTCCACGTCTCCTGCCTCAAGCCTGTGTCCTCCAGTCACCTGTGCCCCCCGGTCGAGTCGCCTCCTCCGCCGCGCCTGATCGATGGCCATCCAGCTTACACAGTGAAGGCCATCTTGGACTCCCGAAGGAGGGGCAGGGGGTTCCAGTACCTGGTCGACTGGGAGGGTTACGGCCCTGAGGAGCGTTCTTGGGTCTCCCGCTCCCTTATCTTGGATCCGTCACTCATAAGCGACTTCCACCGTCTCCATCCTAACAAGCCAGGTAAGCCGCCAGGAGGCGTCTTATGAGGGGGGGACATACTGTCATGTTCTGCATTCTGCTCTGCTGCCCTCTGCTGTTTTTGTGTTGCAGCACATCCCTGAACATGACCCAGACCTAATCACACACACCTGCAGCTCATTACCTCCTCCCTTCTTAAGCTGCAGCCAAACAATCTACCGGTGCCAGATTGTACTCCTTGACTTCCTGACCTCCTGTTCCTTGCTCCCGCTCAGTCCGGCTCCACTACCCTTACCCTGCTTTCTGGCCCACTATCTGTGCTTGTGCTTACCTGCTCTGTACCTTGTTAGTATTTTCCTGTTGGTTTGCCTTCAGCGTTTTCTGTTGTACTTCTAGTTTTTTCCCTGACAGCCTTCTGCTGTCAGTGTTTTTTGTTTGTTACCCAAAGTGGATTTTCCTTTGTTGTACTTTACCTGTTTGGACACTTTTTGTTATTAAACTTTATTTTGTATTTTGAAGTCGCACTAGTCTTGCATTGGGATCCTAATTTTCCTGCTGTGGCATCCGCCACTCGTGACACAAAAACATGCATGTTAGGTTAATTGGCAGCTCTAAATTGTCCATAGGTATGAATGTGAGTGTAAAAGCTTGTTTGTCTATATGTGCCCTGCGATTGACAAGCAACCAGTCCAGGGTGTACCCCGCCTCGCGCGTAAAATCAGCTGAGATAGGCTCCAGCATACCCCTGCCACCGTAGTGAGGATTAAGCATGAATGAATGAGCGAAATGAATGAATGTACGAATGAACATTATACAGTGGTGTGAAAAAGCGATTGCCCCCTAAACCTAATAACTGGTTGGGCCACCCTTAGCAGCAACAACTACAATCAAGCGTTTGCGATAACTTGCAATGAGTCTCTTACAGCCCTCTGGAGGAATTTTGGCCCACTCGTCTTTGCAGAATTGTTGTCATTCAGCCACATTGGAGGGTTTTTCTTAACTATCCTATTTTGCTATTTTTGTTTCATTTTTAAGTGATTACGTTTATTAAGACACTTTTGCAGAGCTGCTGGAAACGTGAGTTTCTCTTGGAGATAAATAAAGTATCTATCGATCTATCTTATAACCTTTTCCAGACTGTTAGATCTC
The DNA here is from genome assembly GCF_027744805.1 of Dunckerocampus dactyliophorus. Classification (NCBI taxonomy): domain Eukaryota; kingdom Metazoa; phylum Chordata; class Actinopteri; order Syngnathiformes; family Syngnathidae; genus Dunckerocampus; species Dunckerocampus dactyliophorus. The sequence continues at coordinate 18,462,885 of NC_072820.1, read as the reverse complement.
AATTAATCTCAGGTAAGTTGTGTTTTAACATGGGCGGCAATCACTTTTTCACACAGGGCAATGTAGGTTTGGATTTTTTTTCTTCCTTAATAAGTTTTATTTACAAACTGCATTTTGTGTTCAGTCGTGTGGTCATTGACTAATATTTAATTTAGTTTGATGATCTGAAACATTTAAGTGCGATAAACATAAAAAAAAAAAGAAAACGGGAGGGGCAAACCCTTTTTTTACACTCCTGTATATCTAATTTAAAAGATAAGAAAATATAAAAAGCGGGTTTCCAAAGCATAAAGAATTTTTTTTTTGCATTGTTTTAGGATCAACAGCAAATATAATAATAATAATAATAATAATAATAATATAATTTGGTGATACAGGCTCTGAAGTCCATTATTAGCCATATCAAGGTAATAAAGTGCTATTTGCAAATCTAAATAGTCAAAACAAAAATAACTTGAAATGAAATAAATTGTATGTTATGCTGTGTGCAGGAGTTCAACACCTTCTTCCACGCTTACTACAATAAAATTGTAACCATGTCAGACCGCATGGAGTTTGTGAATGGCTGGTACATCCTCATCATTGTCAGTGACACTCTTACAATCGCCGGCTCTGCTTTTAAGATCGGAATACAGATGAAGGTTTGTTGTCAACGTGCGGCATAACACTGAATTTATTTTTATCGTGTGAATTTATGAGATTTTTATAGGAAATGTTTCTTAGTGAATAATGTGTTATTTTGCAGTTCATGACGAGCTATGACGTCTGCAGCATCCTCCTGGGCACAGCGACCATGCTGGTCTGGGTGGGTGTGCTTCGTTACCTTGGTCTCTTCAAGAAATATAATGTAAGAGCTCTCATTTTGTGCACAGTGAAAACAAGGAGCAGATGATATATAGATATCATTTTTAACAGATCCTAATCTTGACCTTGCGAGCAGCCTTCCCTAATGTGATCCGGTTCTGCTGTTGTGCAGCCATGATCTACCTGGGCTACTGTTTCTGTGGCTGGATAGTGCTCGGGCCATACCACGACAAAGTATGCCCTCACATGATTTCTGGAGAACAAACTGCATAAAGATCTTGACGGTCCAAACATGTTTTCCAGTTCCGAACGCTTGGCAAGGTGACAGAGTGTCTCTTCTCTCTCATCAATGGCGACGACATGTACGCCACCTTCATGAAGATGAGGAACAACGGCTACATGGTATGGCTCTTCAGCAGGCTCTACCTCTACTCCTTCATCTCGCTCTTCATCTACATGGTTCTCAGCCTCTTCATCGCTCTCATCACAGACACATACGAGACCATCAAGGTCAGTCGCCATTTATAGTCTGCACCTCCATAAAGACATTCTTAGTTTGACATATTTTGTTCTGTTTCAGCATCTCCAGCAGGAGAAAGTCCCAGTGTCTCAGCTCCAGGCCTTCATAGCAGAGTGCAGGGACGAGCCCGACTCTGGGAGATACAAGACTGATGAGGGACCAGGTCCCTGTTGCCTCTTTTCCTGTTTTTGTTGTGGATGCCGTAAGAAGATGTAATGTGTGCTTATAATACTTTAAAGGCTTATATACTATAAAGGCTGATGTGTTCATATTATGTTAATGTTGTATTAAGGCAAATATCTAAATATCATCTCTCCAAACATCACATCAATATGCATTGTACGTATGGTGAATTGTACTACTGGTAGCTAATTGTTATATTCTTATATGTATTAAACTGTCAGGAAACATGTTTGTCAGGGTAAACATATCTGAAAGTGTAAAACATAGATCTACTTATGGGGAAAATTAAGTTGTAGAATGACGTCACTGTGCATAGCTGACTGTTTCCAGGTTTGTTTATTTTCAATTCTATTTCACTTTTATCCTCTGTAGCTTTTTTAATATGTTGCGGTCCAATACTGTGTTTTTAATTCGTCGCAACAATACTGACTGGCACTTGGACGTCATTGTCTTACACCTGACGGCCTTTTCATTTGTAACAACCTTCCGGAGTTCCCTTTCAACCAATCATCAGTCACCGCACTGGCTGCCTAGCAACGCCTACTCCAATAACCTTGGCGTTTGGTTCAGGGTTAACTGCATGTAGCCTTCAAAAACACTACTGTCAGCTGCTGCGGTTTATCTCTATTCCACCGCGTTGAGATAAACACTTTGGGCGTTGAATTTTGAACAATTTGACGAAAAAACTCGGGGGAAAGTTATTGGCGGATTTTTTTTAATTTAGTTGAAAAGTACAGTTTAGTCACTTTGTTCTACTTCGTTGACCCATTTTACTGCGCAGGAGTGGCAGACAGGTAAGTGCGTGTGTGTTGCATTTTACTCATATTTCATCCGGTTTCTCTGAGAATAGCTAGACTAGTAACAGCTAAATATTAGTGTATGAGTGTTTATTGTTGAGATATGTAACTGCTAAATGTTCTTAAAGTCGGAGCACTGCCGACAGATATCGTATGTTGCGTTTGGGTGCTCCGGTTAGCTGGCAATTTGTTCAAGATAACCGTGGGTGGAATACATTTTTGCAGAACACATTGGCCTGGAAATGTACATTCCAACAGCGCACAGAGATAACTACCGTCCTTAGTTGTTTCTTCATGGAGGTCTCAAGAGTGTAGGAACTTGATAAGGTAATGTTGATTTTTCTTATTGTTTCTCAACGCACCGTTCATGACAACATATGTGCATAAATTTGGAAGGTTATTTCCTGCATACAATAAAGTAGAGGCATTGAACTCCTTTGAAATTGCATTATTGTCGGCAGGGAGAAAAGTCATAGAAATGCCTTAATACCGTGCAAGACTCTAATGCTCATCCTAAATGTTTATCCTCTGGCGTGCACTGCCATCGTTTTACTACCATGCCACTTTAAAACCCAATCCCACCCTAGCTGGAGCGCATATGCTGTTTTTAAGCCTGTGTGGGCTACTCTGCTGTACACTTGCATCCAGATTATCCGTTGCCTGGTCCATCTCACAGTTTTTATGTTCCATTGCAGAGCGTCTAGCCGGAACCCTCTGATCCACGTGCTGACCGCTATAATCCTCTATGGCTGATAACCCATGACCTGGCATCCTTGTGTGCTGATGCTTTGATAATATGGGGGAGTGGTGGACAACTGCAACAGGAGACATATCTATGGGTAATTTTCTCAGCAAAAACTCTCCTCTTGTTTTGCTGCAGTCGACCTAGATTTGTGTTCTCAATTTAGAACAGCAACCTGATTCAGTTTTGGAGATCACTGGAGATTTAATCTCCATTGTGACTCGCGTTTGTCTTTCCTTTCCCTTTCTCCTCAGGGAACAATGAGATCTCGAGCATATCACATGTGACGATGTCCCCATCGAAGCAGAACAACCTTGTGTCTTTGCATCCTTTGCCACTGTCCAAAAACTCTTACAATCTGATCACTGTTTTTTGCACAGATGACAACATCCCGCACTGCATCTCGTACATCAATCAGGTACAAGGATGCTGCTCGTTATGACGTGTCCTTTTGTATTAAATTAATTTGTTTGCTGTATCAAAAAATACTGTTTTTCAACAATATCCTACAAGGTTTAATATAACGTTTTGTGCCTGTAGCTTAATTTTGCTGATGAAAAAACAAAGGATACCATTTTAAGATTTGTAGTGAAGCCTGTACTTTTTTTTCTTTACACTGCCTCCATAATTGGACCTCATACTGTATCTGTGTAGGTGTTCATAGTTATTTGGCTCATGACTTTATTCTAATTTGACACTGCCACCCAACACCTACAGGAGCTTTTGTCCCTGGGTCTGTCCACATGCATCGAGGCCAGCTCATCAGGCCTGAGCGCAGTGCCTGCTCTGAATGCCATGTTTGAGCTGCTGCAGATCCAGAGACGCACGATGAGCACTTTAGAGGAGCTGGAGAGGGACCAGATAAAGAAGTCCAGCACCTTGGATCACATGCAGATGAGCAACTCGAGACTTAAGGCATGTTTGTCAGCTGCTCCATTATGTAGTACAAATTACATGTCCATTGTCAAATCAACCAAGTTGTAATCATGAGTGATCATTTTATTTTCTTCATCAAATAGGCTAACCTAACATGATGTTGCTGTTAAAAATGTAACTGTAATGTTTAGCACTGTAGCTACCATAGCTATGCTAATGTTATGAACGCTTGTGTTCCCCTGCTCCTTCATGTCACATTTACATGGTGTTGCTGGTTATCTCCAGGATCAGCTGGAACTGTCCATGAGGGAGAAATCAGGTCTACATGAGACGGAAAGGCAGCTCCAACTCAAGATTAAAACTCTGCAAAGCTGTCTCAAGACGGAGAAAGAGGAGGTAGGCGACCACTGTAATTGTTTATGTGGAGTAAGTGTAAAATGGCACATATACTGTATTCCCGCACAGGTTCAGAAACTCCACAGTATAATTGCCAGTCGTGCGTCCCAGTACAGCCATGACGCCAAGAGAAAGGAGAGGGAATCCATCAAGCTCAAGGAACGCCTTAGCCAACTACTTGTTGATAGAAAGGAGAAGAAGCTAGGTGAGTATATGGACTTATTACCTCTCCCAATAGACAATGTATTGATGTGATGGTTCAGTATAAGGGCTAAGGCGCGAAATAGGATTCAATATTAATAAACAGAATATTTTTGTAGTTGGAGCATAAAAAAACTGTGACTTTCTAAATACATTTTTTGCCATTATTAGAGCCCTTTAGACATGAAATAACACCCCTGTAGTCACCTTTACACTCCTGTTATTCTTTGTTTACACCCGCACTGCACAACACTAATGCGCAGGCTACGTGATCACTGCAGGGAGATAAGAAACCCCCGCCTCTGATAGTGTATACAGTAGCAAGCTAACCAGTTAGCATCCAATTTATTTGTTCTAAACTCATGAATGTATTTAATGACAAAGAAGCCAAAAACTTACCACTTCCGCATGGAATAAGATGTAACAATTTCTACCTTTTTGTGCCTTGGCAGGGGTTGTTTTTTTGTTTTTTTTTCTCATTGAAGTCCTTTTTGGTAATTATAGCATTGTTAATACTACAAAACTAATAGTTGCTTAAGACCTATGGAGCCATTACAATCTACATCAGTCCAACCTTTTTCCAGCAAGGGCGGGATATGGCAAAGTCAAAGGATGCAGGGGCCATTTTGATATCATTTAGTAAAAAGGCTAAAAAAAAAAAATTATTTAAGGACAGAACGTTGTCATCTTTGCATTAGCCGTGACAAAGCATATTAATCATTAGTACCAACATTTCATCTTTTGTTGGAATTTCTTTTTCCCCTCACTGAACCTCATTGAACCTCCCAAATATTTCGACAATATTGGTTGTGTTGTGTTGAGCCATTTTCAATGGCTAATAAATTTAACGCTAAACAAGCTGTAAGCTGGGTGTTCTAAAGCAGTGGCTGTCATTGCGGAAATTTTTCAACTAAAACTTCTTAAATATCTTATATCAAAAGGGCCTGTTTGCAACAATTACCCGGCTGCCTAGAGTGCGTTACTTTCTGTTGTGTGTTGCAAGCATTATATCCCATGCTCTTCCTGCTCAAGAACAATACATGTTTATCCACAAATTGAAAAATTATTTGAACAAATGTGCGTGTACGTATGCACGTAAAGGTTTCTGGTACATGGTGTATCTGAGTTCAATGACAGCACCTGGACTTGGAGCTGGATGAAAGGTGAAGCATCTTTGAGAACATTATGTTCGTACAGTTGCTCTGATTCAACTCCTCAGATTAAAACAAACAATAAATAAGTAAAAAGTACATTTCAAATTATACAATTCTTCTTTTTTTAATGATTAATTGGGCAGTTAACTTTAATAATAATAGTTCACTTTCTTCTGTAGACCACCCCCCTGCCTAGGTCAATAGATCCACTGTAACTTGGCATGAAACTGCATCTGAGTCGCCTTTGTGGCAGAAGTCCCCACAGAACACAATGTGAACTGGGGCGGTGTGATGCCTGTCTCTATATAACACTTTTTTTCAGCCAATATAAACACAATGTCGCTGTGTTTATTTATTTATTCGGGACAATGTACATTAATGAACAGTCTGATACGTCCACAGGCTGTAAATGAGCCAGATTCTCTTGTGAATTTCTCTTGGAGATGCATAAAGTACTGTATCTATTTCTGGCTCTGGCTTGATCTATAGCTATACTGTATCTATCTATCTATCTATCTATCATCTGTAGTCCAGAGGCAGGAAAATGAAAACAGGACAATATAAAAATATTGAATAAAAACACACACACGTCCATGAAAATAATATTGAAACAATAAAAGCGTGGTCAAGTCGCCCACAAACATGGCACACACCACGTGGTGGCATAGCAAGCAAATGGAGCAGACGCGAGGTGCATTCAGGGACATTGGGTAATTACACAAATTTTTATTTTTTTTTATTTTTGCAAAACCTGCGACCCACTAGTTGAGAATCTGTGCATTTAAATTATAGCCAAATTTACTTTCAATAGTATTGTCCCTTGACAAGAACAACTTGTTTTCTCCAAATTAGCTATTGATGTGCTGAACTGCCTTGGCCGAGCAGACGGCAAAAGGAGCCACTGGAAGACAACAAAAGTGGCAGTGAGGTATCAGCTTGTGACTTTTCACACTGTATCTGACTTTATGCTGGTGTAGATCGTCCTTTTTTTTTTTTTTTTTTTTTTTTTTTTCCCCCCCTCTTCAGCCACGAAGGGCAGATGTACAAATCCTTGCTCCGTGACTACGAGGCCAGTCAGAGGGCCCTGATGCTAGAGAACGCTGAGCTGAAGAAAGTGCTGCAACAGATGAAGAAGGAGATGATTCACATCCTGAGTCCGCGGCAGGTGCCTTGCAAAGGAGCTGGCGCCGATGACAGCCAGGAGATGGTAGATGGTGACACGAGGGAGCAAATATTCTGTGAATGCTGAGTGACTTTTTTGGAATTTGTCCAGGTGGATTCTGATGGAGAGAAGACTGGCAACTCCAGCAGGGAAACCCTGGACCAGTCATGTGACCAGGCCAGGGAGCAGCTCACCAACAGCATCCGCCAGCAGTGGAGGAAACTGAGGAACCACATGGAGAAGTTAGACCACCAGGGTGTGTCAACGAAACTGTACTTCTCATTCATTCTGTATCAATTTATGCTAAATTGATTTGTAAATAATTGACACAGAAAATGGCAGGTTCCCAGTAGGGCTTACTAAAACCACTTTTAAACTGTCTAAATTCCAGCATCAAGGCCAGATTTTGGCCAATACACTATTGTGGGACCTCTGAGATTGAGTGAATAGATTAATATGGGACCTTTAACTATGAACACAGATTTTAATCTCATAGAGCTTTTCTTCTTTAAGTTCAAACTCAAGTTGAGTCCCATAAAGAGGTGATACCAAGGGAAGCACACGAGGATGAGATGGAGCGGATGCGGCGTGAAGTGCAGCAGTGCAAAGAGTTCATTCACACACAGCAGCAGCTCCTCCAGGTTGGTCCTGTTCAACAGCTTCATAACCTTCATTGGTCAACTGCCATCCAACATTTTGTATCTCTCCTTTACAGCAACAATTAAACACATCATTTGATGACGAGACGGCCGAGCTGCTCAATGGCTGCTACACCTTGGAAGAGAAGGAGCGACTCAACGAGGAGTGGAGGTTCTTTGAGGAGCAGAAGAGAAACTTTGAGAGGGAGAGGAAGTACTTCACAGAGGCCGCCATCCGCCTGGGCCGAGAGGTACGGACATTTCACAGCTGTCACCTATTTTTTTTTTTTTTTTTTTTTTTTTTTATTGCGCTGAATATCAGGTTGTCTCTCTCTTGATTTGTGGTTGTATCCCACAGAAAAAGGCCTTCGAGGAAGATCGTGCTTCTTGGTTGAAAAATCACTTTTTAAACATGACCCCCTTTGCCGATCGTAGTAGATGCTCCTCGTCTGACGGTCAGAGTGGCTTATCAATCAGTAAGTGTCCTTTTTTTAAAAAATTTTTTTTTTATTTTTTTCATAAGGATAAATACACTTCTACCACCACAGTAGACAAACTGACCCAATTTCTGATGAAAGATCCACAAATGTTACAATCCTCTGTATTGTAGGAAGTGAACCAGAGATTAGGATGTCTTCCACTAAAAGCCAGCAGTCCAAATCGTCCATCTACACCTCATTCTCCACCCCAAAATCTGCCAGGGGGGCCGCACCATCCACCACCGAACTTTACCGGACACTCCGCCTCATTCCAGATGCCAGGTAAAAGTTTGCTCTTGTAATTCAATGGTTCTTTTTCACAAGTACCACCTCAAAAATATTGTGCTTTTTTGCTACCTCCGCTGACCATCACCGTTTATCTTTGAATACATGGCTACTTTTCATTATTTCATATGTATGGGGCCACACGGTGGCATACTGGGTAGATACAGGTTTGAATCGCCATTGCAGCATGGCTGTGTGGAGGTAGCATGTTCTTCCCATACTTGCGTGAGTTTTCTCCGGGTACTTCGACTTCCTCCCAAAACCACTTGTTAGTTTTAATTGGAGATTCTGTTTATATGTGCAACTGTGATTATAGTCAGCTAGAATTGGGTCAAGCAATAAAAAAAAAAATGGATGGATGTCTCTAATTTAATTTAGCTTTTATTAAACCACATCAACCATCCCTTTGGCCTCGTTTCAGTTCCTCCAGGCATTCGAATCGAGGACTCCGGCAGGAGACTGAAGACGGAGACGACCAAGCCAAGTCCAAAACTGGAGTATCTTCTCTCTAGGAGATGACGAGAACAGACTCGCTTAAAGAACTGGCTCATTGTACATACAAGTCCTTTGCCAAATTAAAGAAAGCACTTTAATGAGCTCTGAAACAAGCCAAGTCAGAGGATTCTACCGAGCACTGTTTTAGTGTCACTGAAATGTTTACGAATAGGTTAAATTTAGATGTACTTTAATTGTATAATATCAAGCTAGTAAAATAAAGGCATTTTAATGAAGATGGTCTTCTTTCGTGTTCAGGTTTATAGCACGCCCTAGTGTTGGTAAAACGCGACTTCAAAACCGGAAGTGATCATCTTTCCGTTCGCGTCTGTCGTCGGCAGCATCCAAGGAAGCTCACCGCCCAGCAAGCTTCTGCTTTTAAGGAAGCTATACTGCGAAAATGTCGAGTTCCTCCAATCTTATAGCCATGAAAAAAGTGGTACAGCAGCTGCGCTTCGAGGCAAGCATTAACAGAGTGAAGGTAATGAAAGGATCCATTGTTTTTTCCCAGCTAAATATCGCGACCGTTACCTTGGTGTGTGTGTTAGCATTAGCATTAGCCGCCAGTCGACAGAGCCGTTACTTTTCCAATAAAGGGGAAGGTTTTCGGAGGAACTTTCATGTAATGTTACATTTAAAGCTTCTATTACTTGTTATAACCGATGCTTTAACTCAGATCACAAAATGTAGCTTAAAAACTGCAATAAATAATCATCCTCTGAGTCAAGTAAGTGATACTGGTGACGTGAATAATCGCAAAAGACCGTCATCATAATGGGTTTTATTGTGCAAGTAATAAAACAACTAATACAGTTCATTTTAAGATAATGGGAGGCTTAAAAGATGACATTTGTTTCATTGTTTGATTCTCAATATACCAGTTTTAATGCTAATAGCACTGTATTTTTTTTTAATAATTAGTTTGAAATAACATGACCTCTAATATTGCCAATAATAGGATGTTTGCATACATGCGGGGCCAATTTGGTCCCATTCTAACCATATAGTTTGGATTGATGCATAAATGGAAAAAAATAATTTTATGAAAATAATAAACATTACATTCTTCAAATTTTTTGTCATTAGCTTTAGAATTAATAATGCATCAAAATCAACATTAATAATTGGCTTCATCAAGTTAGTAATATTCATCTGATATTCCACTTTGCACATTTGTTGTTGAGTTTATTACACTTTTTTTTTTTTTTTTTTTTTTTTTTTTTTTACACATTTTTGTCCATCAGGGAAAAAGTCAGGAGTCCTCATGACAAAAAGGTCAAATACTTTCTGTAAAGTTGTTCAAGACTTGATGTGATGTAGTGGGGGGAGAAATACAAATTACATTTTTATTACACTCTAATGGGAGGCTGCATAGAATATTTGCATTGGCGGTGCACGCTAGTGCTGTTTATTTTTGTGTAGTGTATAACACACAATATGTAACCGTGGGTCTTATTCAAGGAAAACTGCACTTTTTGTGTTTTACATTTTACCATGATCCACACTCCTTACAGTATGTGAGACATGAACACACGTCTTTCGCGTTTCTGTGCGTGCCAAAGATATAAAAACAGGCAGATCAGTACTGCATGTGTGTAACCCACTCATTCTGCCTATTAAGTAGGGATGTCCCGATCCATATCCCAAGAATTCCCCCTTTTCTTGACATGCTCATTTTTCGGAATGCAAACTGCCTTTGTGCTAAACAGTTCTAACTACTTCCACATTTCTCAAACGATTCAGACCGTTCCAAAGTCAAATCTCAACTCATTTGTGAGATTTGGCCGTCCCAGTGTATTGTAAAATGCTGAGGAGATCCGCCGGAAGGACATGCCGCACCTCCTGAGTCGCCTCCGCGCATCGCCGACACAGACGGGTGGTGCATCTCTTCTGACTTCCTTGAGGCCAGGCAGCAGAAGCGGGAAGCTGCTCGCGTGGCTGTTGTCGCCAAGCTTACTGCCAAATACCTTGCTTTTTCATCTGCTTTTAGGCAGACTGTCCCTCACTTGAAATATGTACAGTGTGGGGTACAAGTGGGGTATTACGTAGTGGGGAGGGTTTTTCGCCAGCCTGGACATGCGCGCACACACACACACACACACACACAAACAGTGCAAAATGATTCGCAAAACCGCTGTCCATAACGTATTTTCCTGTGCAGGGTGGACAGGTCCATAACGTTGGATCTCTAATTTGCATATATGCATTCACCCTTTAGCCTCATAAACAATTTCGTTCTGTTGACCTTTATAAAAAAACACATATTTTTGATTAATTCAAAAGTGGAAAAAAATTAAACTAATGGTACTCATCCCAAACATTCCTTTTTTTGGGGGGGGGAAAATCTTGCTTTTTTTTTTTTTTAAATGTTACTTTATTTAGAATGCTTGTCAAGAATTTATACAATATGGCGATGTGTTGAATTTGGGTCTTGTCTTACCACACAAGGTGTCCCAAGCTGCTGCAGACCTTCAACAGTTCTGCATGCAGAACGCCTTGCAAGACCCCCTGCTCACAGGCGTGTCATCCAGCACCAACCCCTTCAGGCCGCAGAAGGTCTGCTCCTTCTTGTGAATCCACTGTGCTCATTGGTGAGTGTGCCATTTTTATGATCCAGGGCCCATATTCACAAAGCATCGTAAGGCTAAAAATAGCTCTTAGTGACGTCACTCTTAGAAAAATCTTAGAATTCCTTGGATTCTCAGAGGAGCACGGAGTACATTTTTCCTTTCTTTTTTGGTCTTTCCCTGTTTTTGTAACAACCAATCACAGCTTTTAGAAGACTGCGTCATACCTAGTAAAGGGGTCAACCACACCTCCTAACTAAGAAAAAAGTTTCTGTCCCCTCCTTGCTCAGAGTTACTCTCAGGAACTTCCTTAATCACTTTTAAGCTAAGATTCCTTGCTAGGAATTTTTAGGCTAAATTGGGAGCTTTCTGAGAGGACTCTGAAAAGCTTTGTGAATAGGGGCCCAGAAATGTATGTCATTCTTATCTTCTGCAATCCCCAATCTATCTGCTTTTTGTCCTCGCAGGCCTTCATTTTTGATGCTACAGGGAAAAGTCGACCTCAACACTGCTCCTCATGCCAAGCCATTAACAAAGAAACTGCCACGGGGGGGATGTCTTTGAGTGTATTACGCACATCAAAATCATGACAGAAAGACAACCATATATTTTTAGCCACAGTAGTAGAAGTAGAAGAAGAAAAAAGGAAGCTAATTTTATTTTTCATGGCACAGTATGGGTTTTTAATTATTGTGCCTTTTCTATTGTTCTATTTTAGTCATCACTCTTCTGGACAATTTTTTGTATTTAATGAATAAAAAGCATTCTTTGTTACTCCAAAATTTGTTGTGCTTTCTATTACATTCACTGGACATTTGATTAGGTTTACCTGGACAATGTATTGTGGTTAGGATCCAACAATATATTTACTATTGTGGGTATGCAAAGTCAAAAATAAAATAAAATGTTTAAAAAATATATAATGCATCATACTGACAGATGGTTTTAATATTTTGCTCATCTGGACAAATAAAAATGTTAAATACCTCTGATACGCTGTCAACTGAGCATCGTCATCATTGTAAAGGCATCATTTGCTGTTCAAATCAGACTATAACGGTATATTCAAACATAAAATGCAACCCAAAGTGCTATACAGAGTTGTACTCCAGCTTATTAGTGCTGGTAAACCTTTTATTTTTCATAGAATAGATGAAGTAAAGTATATTTGCTAGTAACCAAGTAAAAGTGCATGAACTGCATGGAAATACAAAGTAACATTCGAGAGCACTTGTATGCAGCGCCTTCCAATAGCGGTATGAAAACGTGGTTTGGTTCATCTCGCGAGGACTGGATTTACTACAAACGTTACCCCGGGTTTGATTAATTGCCAATGCGTGTGTAAAAAAAAACAATCAGTCCTGACCAGATAGTGGCGCAAGTGCACCAAAACGACGTACCACAGAAGAAGAAAAAAACGAGGAAGAAGTCGGACGTCTCCCTTTTGAAAAAATAAAAAACAACACGCGATAAACTGGCACGTTTACTTAAGGCGCCGAATTGTTATCCAGCTACCGTGTTCTTTGTTCGACTGCGACAGTGACTTTATCATTAACAGGCTTTTGGACCGGCCAAATGAAACGCTCTCCTCCGCCGCTTGAGGAAATGAATCATGGGACCGCGTTGCTGTGGAAACGACGGTAACCTGTCTCCTTAACCCAGCATGTACATTCCCCTAGATGAAAGCTGCCCTTGTGTGTCACAATTACCGGTCAACATTTGCTGCATGATAGCCTGTCTTAGGTAGCGTTCTTATGTTGTTGATAATTTGGTGCTAGCTGCTGATGCTAACAGCTGATCCGGGTACCCGCCCGCGCTTATTTAGGCAATGAGTTACGAGGTAGCATTGCTAACTTCGACTTATAATCACTTCCATTAACATCTCATTTGACTACTTTTCAACCAAGCATGATGGTCCAGGAGGGGCCCATACAGCTTGTGTGCCTCACAGCCAGCAGTGGGGTTCCCCTTTTTACAAGAGGGGCCTCCAGGCAGCTCCCCTTCTCCATCATTGGCTCCCTGAATGGTGTCCACATGTTTGGAAGTGGACAGGGCGTGGTGTTGTCCAGCTGTGAGACTGAAGAAGGTGGCAAAGTGGTGTGGCGAATCTTCCAGGACAGTGTGATGCTCATTGCTGTGAGCGGGGGTCATCAAGCGGGCAGCAGTAAAGGGGAGCGTGTGCATCTCCAGCGCCTCCTGGAGAACGTGTGGAGCTCCATGGTGATGGTGCTCGGGCAGGATGAGTTGGCCAACGTGAGGAATGTTGAGCGGCTCAAGAAGGACCTGCGTTCCTGTTTTGGCCTCATCGATTTGCTGCTGGAGGACCAGCAAGAGGGCATCCTGGGCCAGCTGACGCACTGCGCCGACTGCCTGCTGCCTCCGCAGCCGGCTGTCCTCCAGGAGGCCGTGCAGGGCTTTGCCAAAGCTGCAGACAGCGAGTTCGGCTGCCTCCTCGTCCATGGCCGGATCGTGGCCGCCACAGAGATGTGGTGGCGCCTAGCCCCGCAGGAAATAGTGCTCCTCTCAGCGTTGATGCTATCACTCTCTGACTCCGCTTCGGCCTCCTGTGACTACCCCGTGTTTCTTCCTCAAGGCAGCCCCACTGTGGCTCACCGCCTGCTCTGTTTCCGGCTCCTGCCTGGGGCTGATGTGTGTGTGCTGTGCGGGCCTACGCCCTCCCTACACGGAGCTGAGAGTGGCCTGGTGGGTCGCTTCTGGTCACCACTAGTGGACATCGTGAGAGACTGCCTTGCCATCCGGGAGCGCTCACTCCCAGCATCCGTATCCTTACGCCCTGATGTCCTCGCCTTTCTCCTCATCAACCGGGAGAACCACCGCTCCATCTGCAGCGTGCTGCCCCCCCTGTGTGCTCACCCGCAAGGTGACCCCGCTTTACCCTCCAAGGCTCGCTGCTGGGAACTCCTGAAGCTCTTCTACATTTTTTGCATGACGCGCTACTTCAAGCAAGAGGAGGTAAGTCCCCCCACAGAGGAGAAGGAGGAGGGATCCCACCAGGGGAACACAGAGGACTTTGTACATGGACTGTCCCACCAGCCACTGCAGTGCTATTTGGTCACAGATGAGTGTAAAAGCTTTGGACTTCAGACGTCACAACATCAGCTTTTTCTGCTCCTTCCCCCGGTGGTGCCGACTTTTGCTCTGCACACCGTCGCCACACAGACTCTCTCCACCATAACAACAGCTACTGCATTCTAATGAGGGCGTTACTACATCTCTGGACAGCACAGGACTTCCACCAAAGCCAAAACGTGTACAGTACCTTGCTTTTTATTTTCACAGTTCTGACTTCTCTTTTATTATAGACAGTGATGTGTCGAGCATAAAAAGCACTTCCTTTTTAAAGTCGCCTAAAGATGACTGAAAACAGACTAAACTGAAAGTGGTGACTCAGTATACACCACACTGGCCACATTACGTACACCTGCACACACCTAATGAAAATGTTTCCTTTAAAAAGATAATGCTCAGTTTAAAGGTATTAATTTGTCTATATGTTTATTACTGTAGCTGATGCTTTGCATCACGCTAATAAACGGGTCCATATGACCTGCATTGCTGTTTATGTCAATTATAATGTGGAAAGTGAATGGACAGTGCTGATTATTGTTTGATATTTGGCCTTTAAATTTAAAGAGAAAATGAACTCAAATGTGGCATCTTGGTTTGTCTGTTTCCTCCGGCTTCAGTTTTGATCATTTATATTAATACTTTATTGAAGATCTTTTGACAACATCAAGTGATTTTGGGAGTCTATCAGCATGACACATGACTTACCGACACAAGGGTTCCAAATGTGTCAGATTGCAAAGGGCACCTCTAGTGCACAATCCTCCTGCATGCCGTTTTCTGTTGGATTTGGGTGTCCAGACCTGCCATGTGCGCACGTTTCGTAGACAGCATACATTTTCACCCTTGAATATGCCTATACGCGTCGCTGCTCTCCACGTACGCATTTTGTTGCATTTGTATTGTATTTGTACTTTATTTATCCCACAGCGGGGAAATTCACTTGTTACAGCAGCAAGCAAGATACGCAAGTAAAGAGTACAGTATAAAGAATGCATATTGACTACACATGGTTCAGGTGCTGTAGAGCCTGACAGCGGTCGGTATGAAGGACCTGCGGAACCTCTCCTTCTTACACCGTGGGTGTAACAGTCTGCTGCTGAAGGAGCTGCCCAGGGAAACAACAGTGTCATGTAGCGGGTGAGAGGTGTTGTCCATGATGGATGTCAGCTTAGCCAACATCCTTCTCTCCCCCACTTCCTCCACGGAGTCCAGAGGACCGTCCAGGACAGAGCTCGCTCTCCTGATCAGTCTATTGATCCTGCTCCTGTCCCTGTCCGTGCTGCCCCCTCTCCAGCAGCCCACAGCATAGAAGATGGCTGAGGCCACCACAGAGTCATAAAAGGTCCGTAAAAGAGTCCTGCACACACCAAAGGACCTCAGTCTCCTCAGCAGGTGGACCTTCTTGTAGAGGGCGTGGGTGTTGACGGCCCAGTCCAGTTTGTTGTTAAGGTGAACACCCAGGAATTTGTAGCTGTCTACCAACTCTACGTCCGCTCCCTGGATGTTCACCGGTGTGAAGCGAGATGTTTTCCTCTGGAAGTTAATGATCATCTCCTTTGTCTTGCTGGTGTTGAGTTGCAGCTGGTTAAGCTCACTCCAGCTGACAAAGTCCCTGATGACCGTCCTGTATTCCTGATTGTTCCACTCTGAAACACAACCCACAATGGCTGTGTCATTGGAGAACTTCTGGATGTGACACTGTGTGGAGTTGTGTGTGAAGTCCGAGGTGTAGAGGGTGAAGAGGAAAGGGGAGAGCACCGTACCCTGACGGGCACCTGTGCTGCAGAGTACCATGTCAGACACACAGTGACGGAGCCTCACATACTGTGGTCTGTTGGTGAGGTAGTCTATAACCCATGCAGTCAGGTGTTGGTCTACTCCCACACTCTCCATCTTTACTCTGAGTAGTGACGGCTGGATGGTGTTGAAGGCACTGGAGAAGTCAAAAAACATGACCCTCACAGCGCTCCCGCTGTCCTCCAGGTGTAGCAGTGATCTGTGCAGCAGGTAGATCACTGCGTCGTCTACTCCGATCCGAGGCCGGTAAGCAAACTGCAGGGGGTCCAGCTGAGTGCCCACCAGGGGTCGCAGGTGCTGCAGGATAATCCTCTCCATGGTCTTCATCAGGTGAGAGGTCAAGGCAACAGGCCTGAAGTGGTTAGGCTCCTTGGGACGTGTTGCCTGCTGAAGTGGTTAGGCTCCTTGGGACGCGGTGTCTTTGGTATCGGGACCACACAGGAGGTCTTCCAGAGGGCCACATTTCTCAGGTTTCAATTTCGAGTTCAGTCTGCATATAGCGTGAAGTGCACCTCCCAAAAAAATTCCACAAGCTGGTGTGACGCGGACTGTTAAGGCTGGGTTTGTTGAGTTTGTAGTACATTATTTCCTCTGTGTGTACGACTCGTGTGGAGGTGGGCAGAAGTCATCTCCGATTACCGATCAACATTTGCTATAAAAGTGTCTCTATAAACGCAGCGATTAGTTCCAGCTGCAAAAACACTTCCCTTCTGTCTTTAGTTACCATTGTTCGCTTGCTATGAAGGAAGCTAACAAGCTAAATAGTTGATGAGCGTTGTGGTTGCTCACAGAGCCCTGACCCTCCCGGAGACATAAGTCATAAAAGTTCAATTTAAAAAATCCCATCAAAATGGCAAAAAATAGTGCAAAAGGCTGAAATGTTGATATGAGTAACTAATAAAACCATAAAACTTTGTCTTTTTACAAAACATAAAAAATAAGTCATCCTCATGAATCCCCCCCCCCACCTCATTATGCATTATGTTTTTGTAAAATACACCACATGGCGGAATGGAAATGTTATCAAACCCCAAAGTTTGATAGTTTGTAAGACCCCATGACTTGAAATTTCTCACACGCACTCTACAAAACACCCAGTGTAACGTGAAGATGTTCAGCTGAGTCGCCACGAAATTCAGTACACTCCTTTTGGGGACTGACGAGCATGAGTGTAAACCTAATGTTGGTTGAAAACCATGGCCACCATCAAGCAAAACATCTTGCAGAGGCACTTTCCGGACTTGGAAACTAATTGTCTGCCAGTCAATGATTTTAAAACTTTAAGGATATCTGTATAACATGTATGTACAGCATGTCTTCCAAAGCATTTTGACCACAATTCATATGGGCACCGCAAATGTTTGCATGTCATGTGACACACCATGGCTAGGTTTGGGCTAGCTGGATGAACCATTTAAAAACTTTTCTTCCTGTGACTGTTAATTGGAATTAGGTAGGAAATGTTTTGCAGTTTGGTCTAACCAGAACCCTGACCTAAATCCAATTGGAATATCTTATCGGGTGATCTGCTGAGGGGGCTGTGCACAAGGGATGCCCTTGCAATCTGACACATTAGGCACACTCTTGTAATGAGTGTACAATACAGATATTCTGTTGTCATTAAAGCAATCAAAAGCTCTTCATCAAGGTATTTGTTGGGTGTCTCTACTGGTACAGTCATCTTATTGTGCATTTTTCAATCCTGAAAAGTCGGATTTGAGCAGGCGTGTGTTCACTGGTCTATATGCATAAAAATGGGTAGCCTGAGTCCCAAACAGGAAGCGTATCCATGCTTAAACCCCTGGCAAAAATTATGGAATCACCAGTCTCAGAGGATGTTCATTCAGTTGTTTAATTTTGTAGAAAAAAAGCAGATCACAGACATGACACAAAACTAAAGTCATTTCAAATGGCAACTTTCTGGCTTTGAGAAACACTAAAAGAAATCAAGAAAAAAAGATGTGGTAGTCAGTAACAGTTACTTTTTTAGACCAATCAGAGGGAAAAAATTATGGAATCACTCAATTCTGAGGAAAAAATTATGGAATCATGAAAAAAAACAACAAAAGAATACTTCAACACACCACTAGTACTTTGTTGCACCACCTCTGGCTTTTATAACAGCTCGCAGTCTCAGAGGCATGGACTTAATGAGTGACAAACAGTACTCTTCATCAATCTGGCTCCAACTTTCTCCGATTGCTTTTGCCAGATCAGCTTTGCAGGTTGGACCATTTTCTTCAACTTCCACCACAGATTTTCAATTGGATTGAGATCCGGACTATTTGCAGGCCATGACATTGACCTTATGTGTCTTTCTTCAAGGAATGTTTTCACAGTTTTTGCTCTATGGCAAGATGCATTATCATCCTGAAAAATGATTTCATCATCCCCAAACGCCCTTTCAATTGATGGGATAAGAAAAGTGTCCAAAATGTCAACGTAAACTTGTGCATTTATTGAAGATGTAATGACAGCCATCTCCCCAGTGCCTTTACCTGACATGCAGCCCCATATCATCAATGACTGTGGAAATTTGCATGTTTTCTTCAGGCAGTCGTCTTCATAAATCTCATTGGAACGGCACCAAACAAAAGTTCCAGCATCATCACCTTGCCCAATGCAGAGTCGCGATTCATCACTGAATATGACTTTCATCCAGTCATCCACAGTCCACGATTGCTTTTCCTTAGCCCATTGTAACCTTGTTTTTTTTCTGTTTAGGTGTTAATGATGGCTTTCGTTTAGCTTTCCTGTATGTAAATCCCATTTCCTTTCGGCGGTTTCTTACAGTTCGGTCACAGACGTTGACTCCAGTTTCCTCCCATTTGTTTTGCTGTGCATTTTCTGTTTTCAAGACATATTGCTTTAAGTTTTCTGTCTTGACGCTTTGATGTCTTCCTTGGTCTACCAGTATGCTTGCCTTTAACAACCTTCCCATGTTGTTTGTACTGGTCCAGATTTTAGACACAGCTGACTGTGAACAGCCAACATCTTTTGCAACATTGCGTGATGATTTACCTTCTTTAAGAAGTTTGATAATCCTCTCCTTTGTTTCAATTGACATCTCTTGTGTTGGAGCCATGATTCATGTCAGTCTACTTGGTGCAACAGCTCTCCAAGGTGTGATCACTCCTGTTTAACTGCAGACTAACGAGCAGATCTAATCTGATGCAGGCGTTAGTTTTGGGAATGGAAATTTACAGGGTGATTCCATAATGTTTTCCTCAGAATTAAGTGATTCCGTAATTTTTTCCCTCTGATTGGTCTAAAAAAGTAACTGTTACTGACTACCACATCTTTTTTTCTTGATTTCTTTTAGTGTTTCTTAAAGCCAGAAAGTTGCCATTTGAAATGACTTTAGTTTTGTGTCATGTCTGTGATCTGCTTTTTTTCTACAAATTTAAACAACTGAATGAACATCCTCCGAGACTGGTGATTCCATAATTTTTGCCAGGGGTTGTATTTTGAATCAACAACACTCCTTCACAGTCTCCTCCCAAAGTCTTTCATAGTCTAGTCACTGTATGACTGTGTCTCTCATTGGTTTTGAGTTGCATCCAGTCGCGCCACGTCAAGGTCCAAAACTTGTGCAGAACCGCAGCCGAGTGTCTTGAACAACGGGTAAAAGGGGAGGGATAGCGGCGGAGTCCACGCAGAAAGGAGGGGGACAGATACGCCGTTTGTAAACGTTGCCTTGTGTGCACAATGCATTGCCAATCCCCTCCTTTAAAAAAAAAAAAACTGAAAAGAAAATCGACATTGGATGCTGCGAAGCTCCTTGGAAACATCTCGGGAGGGATTTGACCACCTTTTTTGACGAAGTTGGTACTTTCACCCTGACTCAAGTCCAAAGATCTACGCTGATTTGACCGGGACGACTGCACTTGTTCAGCTTAGTTTAACTAGCTAATTAACTTTCCCAACACGCGCTAGGAGAACATGGCAGCAGCGAGGATAGGGTGGCTGTCGCCCCGAAAACTTGCCCGCTTTAGGTTGAGCTGGCGACGGGGAGGCTCGCTAGCCATTAGCAGCGGTGGTGGACGCATGTTGCGTGCATTGACCTCTCCCCCTCTGCCCGCCAGAGCTATGGCCAGCCTGAGCTCCACACGATGCGGACTCCCAAAGGAGAGCGTGACCGAGAACGGTGCTTCGCCCCGGGGCAAGGTGCTGACCATCGATACCATGAACCCTACGGTGAAGATGGTGGAGTACGCCGTGCGGGGGCCCATCGTGCAGCGGGCCGTGGAGCTGGAGAAAGAGCTTTCTGAGGTAGGCAATAACATTACGTTTATCCTTAAATTTGTATTTTTCTTCTTATTTGTTCTTTCAAATTTTGGAGCACTTTTGCAAAAGTTGCTAACAACATATTTTGGAATGATCCATGTCCACTAGGAATATTCAACTAAAAATTGTTGTGGGGAGCCCATCTATTGTTTGAATTTAAATAAAGTCATAAAGTGAACGTATTCAAGCTATTCAAAGATCCTCTATTTGACAGGAGCCTTTGATGTTTTATGGACTTCTTGTAAAATGCTCGTCAAAGATATCTATATGACAGGAGCGCTGTGATGTTTTTTTTTTTTCAACTGCGGTAAAGTTAAGAAATATATTCACAGACTCGAACTTCCTGGATCAATAACTCCCAAGTGAATGTTTGTTACACAGTAGAAGATACCTCTTGCCAGCGGTGGAAACAAAGAGCTACAACCAATTTTTTTTTTTAGCAAAACGAGCAGTCTTCTCTACAGTATGACTGTGGGGCTATCCACATAGAAATGTTTTCAGGACAAAACGCCAAAGTATTTTATCATTTCGTCCACACAGAAACTGTGTTCTGGGTGCACTGAAACGGTATTTAAAAAAAAAAAAAAAAAAAAAAACGGCTTCCAGAGTGGGAAAATCTGAAAATGTGGCTTGACGTTTCGTGTAGACAGCTCTACATGAGAACGATGATGTCACCGATCCGCCTCGTCGCCATCACGTAACCGGAAATGAGCTTTGACGACAAGCCAACATAATATCGGAATATTTCGACGGATGTGACTCACCTCAATCGACATTCTCCTGGTATTTTGTTGTCTTATACTCCATAATGACTTGTAGAAGTAATTCCACTTATCACAAGTCCAGATAAGCATTAGAAAGTGGAAGACGATGGACTTATGTGCATGCGTTCTTTCTTCTTCCATGGTTTGGAGTGTCACGTGGTTCCGCGAGGTGAGCCTTGTGTATTACTTCATTTTCACTCAGTTATCCATTCCCGTCTGGATGCAACTATATACTAATCTGGCACAGTGTGGATGTGACTTTTTTTGAACCTGGCAAAAAAAAAAATCCCAGGAATGTTCCCGTGTGGACAGGGCCTAACATTGATCTCTATGACCAACTGGCAGCGAGGCAGGAGTGCAGGGACTGTCTACAAATGTAGATACCGAAAATAAACAAACGATCATTCGATTATTTCACTTCTGTGATGTGTAGTGCTACCAAACTCACATCACATATCAACTGCATCCTCATGGCTGTACTACAAAACTTAGTTTGGGAAAAGGTGGTTTTCTATCATTTTTTAGGCATTTTATTAGGAATAGCATTAAATAATTAAACTTCTGGACAAGCGGCATAGAAAATGAATGAATGCATTCCACTTCTGTGACATGTATTCAATAGTGTTTCTCACCTTCTTTATCAAAATCTTGGCACTAGCAACTTTCATTTGCTCAATTTTGGGTCATTGGGGTGAGAAACTATTGAATTCAAGAAACAACTCATAGCAAAACACGAAGTTGGTGTCCGTGTTGATGTCACTGCCACATCGTGTTTTTGGCAACAATCACGTCTTCAGTGAAGGTAAAAGTAACCTTAAATGTTCATTTATGTTTTTCATTCATCATTTATCAGTATTTATATGCATGTTAAGTTGTTTTATGCATGTAAAAGTATTATTGCAAAGCTATAAAAATGTTTTGAGTTAACATTTTAGGCTTTCTAGAATTGAATAATTCGATTTACATTATTTCCTATGGGAAAATTGATTTGGTTAGCGTACGTTTCAGTTAGAGTCAGAACTTCTGGAACGGATTAATGACACTAACCAAGGTTCCACCGTACTTGCTTTCTGCACACTGGTGCCCACAGGCTCAAAATCTTCTGGCTGAATGCCATCACCACTTAAAAATCTGGAATGACAAGTCATTGTGTTATCACTTGGCCTGTTGCGCCCATATCCTCTTGGCAAAGTCCATCCGTCAGTTAATCATTGAGGTTTTATCCTTAGTGGGCCTTTTTGACGCTGATCCACCCTCCATTTCATCATCTGCTCCACTTCTGATTTGAACATTACTCACCTATAACTTCTGGTTGTGCAGAGATAGTAGAGGTGAAAGTGTTGTTGAAAGTGCTTTTTCTGGCCTCCTACTCCCCTCTTTGCTCTGTTAGTGGTGATGTGGCAGACAGCTGTTGGCTGGTGTACACAGTGCAGGCTGCTGTGAAAACCAAATGTTTCCTGCTTAGTCGCGGCCCAGAAAAATATTGTTTGGTCGGCCCAGCCTGGTGTGGAACCAGCAGGCAAACAAAGATTGCCCCCTCAGTACACACAAGATGTGTATAATGATCTGGGGAGTGATTTTGGTTCAATAATGTATTTGTCTGATAGGCTTCTCAAAGCAAAAACACTCCGACTCTTTGGATTCAGTTAATGGTGTTGGGTTGCCTTGCGAATCAGGACACTAAAGTCTTCTCGCCATTTGTTTAAACTTCTCGCCATTTGTCAAAGTTTAAACGCATCATTAAACTCCTTTGACATCGTACTTGCACAACTAGAGGCATCTTTTTGAGTCTCCTGTAGTCGCCAGGTGCATGAGCTGCAAAAGCAAGTAACAGCGTAATTAGTGTTGGGTAAAATAAAAAAAAAAAACATGAACAGCCGTGGCTGTAGGCAACGTCACAATGTAGTTTTTTTATTAACTCCACAGAAGAGCAATAGCTGTATTTCACACATGAGTGGTCAGCATCGAGCCGTTTTATGTAACTTTGTATGCGCTTTAAAATGTCGGTTGTACTATTCAAGTTTTGGTGTGAAACTCACACTTGCTGTATTGTTGTTTACACTGAACTTTTAATAAACATTGAGTGATCAAGTGTTATGACTATACATAATTGCATCTGTCTTTAAAGTACAAAAAAATCTTACAATAGCTTCCACAGGCTGAAAAAAAGGTATGCAGTGTAATTATTCTTCTCAATGCGGTGCTGGTATGGAAACAGGAGTTCAGAACATTGACGAGGAGCAATTTTCACATCCCATTAATTAAAAAAAAAAACTATTGGTAGATTAGTTGTAAATTTTCAACATAGTTGATGAAACAAGGATGGAAAGAAAGGCTCGCTAGCACTAGTTATCAAGTGTCCCATTAAAGACCCGTCCTCATGCACGTTGTACATCAGAGTCTTTGTTTTGTCCTAATGGGCAGTGAGCTGATAATCAACTGGGACACACACACACACACACACATACACACAAGGCTTTTTGTCCATCTTCCCATACACTCTGGCAGCCCATAAAAACAGCCTTTTATCTGCACATTCAGTAACATTATTCCAAAGTATTTCAAACATGGAGCGTCAGCGTACTGAGAGAAAGGCTGGCGTTGTTGAGCAATTAGTTCATGGGCCATGATTGAGACAAAGATTATTACTGAAGGAAGACAACTTGGAACAGTGAATTAGCGTGTGTTCACACTTGTCATATTTGTTGTTGTTATTGTCACTATTGTTACAAAATTTACGGCAAAATCTTTGCCTCTGTTTGTGTGCACTCTGCAGGTTAGCATACAATATGGCATGCGTCTTCTTGTGGAATGATTACACTACATGAGTCCATCTGTATTCATAATATATACAGTAGTGTGAAGTGTGTGCCCCCTTCCTGATTTCTTATTTTCTTGCATGTTTGTCACACTTAAATGTTTCAGATCATCAAACAAATGTAAAAATTAGTGAATGAACTGAACACAACTGAACACAAAATGCAGTTTTTAAATGAAACGTTTTGTTAAGGGAGGAAAAAAAACAGCCTACATGGCTCTGTGTGGAATAAGTGATCCCCCCCCTACAACATAACTTAACTCTGATTAACTGAGATCTATCAGTCTGGAAAAGATTATAAAGCCATTTGTAAAGCTTTGGGACTTTTATGTGGAATACATAGGTAATTTTTATATTTTTTCACTATTTCCCATGTTAGATTTCTTAAAAAGCCTCCAAAATATACTTTTAAAGAGCTCCAAAATATACTTTTAAACAGCTTTTGTGACATATGTGAAGTAACTCTCTAATATTCCAAACCAAAATGCCATCTGCCGGGTTGAATATGGAGGTTATTTTTATATTCTGCTATATTTACCAGGTTAGATTTCATAAAAAGCTTCCAAAATATACTTTTAGTGAGTTTTTGTGATGTATTACGTGAAGTAACATGACACTTAAAGCAACACACTTATAATAAGAAAAACAATCACTAATCAATGACCACATTTCCTTATGATCGATGAAATAAATGTATTAGAATATGCATTCCTCATGTTAAGTCTGTCATGGAGCTTTGGCAGTAAAAACAGAAGACCAGCACTCCACTCTCTAGTAAATGTTTGCATGACTGACTTATCAGTGATGAAGGACAACAAGTAGAAGTCCGTTCAAAGAGGCCCAAAGGTCCCTCTATCGTGACAGAGGTGACATCCTGGGGTGACTTTGGGGTGTGACACCCCCCGATTAATTTGATTGGCTCAGGCTCTTCCTCTCTTTGACCAATGAGGCAGCGAGAGGCTCCTACGTTTAATCAGACTAACAGGCTGTTTTGATTTCGGGGGAATGTTGGTGAAAGTTCCCTCCTCTTCTCCCACTACCCCCACCTGCTGCTGTGCACAGTGTGTGTGCCTGCGTCCATGTTAGTTTGCCTTTTTACCACCCGTCTCCTCCTGTGAACCCTGTAGGGGTCGCCTACACAAACTTTACATTACAGCCCTGGACCTCATTTATGTTGATTCCACTTTACAGATGTCATAAAACCTCAGCCTAACCACCCCACCCCCACACCCCCAGCCATCACTAAGGAGGTTAAAAGGCATTTGTATAATGTGTGCTTGTGTGTCGGGGGCATCAGCAAGATGAGGATGGATGTTTGCATGCATGTTGTGAAGACTTTCATTATTGTTGCTTTTTTTTTAAAAAACAACTTTGCGCTCATGTGATGTTGTACTACAATGTAAACATCCTATAAAACATTAACAAAATCTAAATAGCATATTTCCTCATTTAGTTTAAGATCAGGTGTTTATTTTCTCAACTGTAGAGTGTACCAGGTAGGGCCTGAGCCATATGGGATTTTTGGGACCGATACTGGGGGCTGAAAAAAAGCTGATATCCAATATATCAACCGATAAAAGATGCATTGGCCAATATATCAAAAAAGAGCATTGACATACACAGGATATATAATGTACATGAACATAAATTCCTATAATACCCAAAATACAACTACTATATTAAAATGAGGAAGTTTAATTAGTAAGAGTCAACATAAGGACATGCCTCTTTGTGATTTACTTTTAGGTGTTGCCACACATTTGTAGTGTTCTTTGCTTTGCTGATGCTGGAGCCCTGGCTAACTTGCACACTCTACATGTTGCTATGTCTAATGTAACGCCTCCACACCTTACTCTTCCCCTCTGCCAGTCAAATGAAAATATATACATTTAGTGCAGTTTGGTAATTAGCTTAGAATTTGATTCTATAGTTGAGCATTTTAAAATAAAAGGGAGTGGCTGCATTCGGCTGAAAGTGATAATACATAGGCTAATATGAGGTGTTTTTCATCTAATACATGATGTTTATAAAAGGCTTATTAGCACATAAAACAATGGATGGATGGATATTCACAAAAACATCTTACTCATATAATTTTGTCATATTTACTAGCTATTGAAAAGTTCTACTGCAGTCACTGAGTATTTGCAAACGGCTGAAAAACAAATGAAGCAAACATTCAAAAGTGGTGGGGAAAAAAAGTTGAATACAAACAAGCAATCCAGAATTATTGTTCATAGCCAAGAGACATTTTAACACGTCTGGTGCCCGTCATGTGTTTTTAAGTAAACTCCTGCAGGTTTGAATAGCCAAAAGACATTTTAACACAGCTGGTTCCCAGCATGTGTTTTTAAGTAATGTAACTAAGAGCTCTTCCCTCTGCATTGCGTTATGAGCACAATCTGTTAGTGTTTAACTTTGTGGAAGAATCTTGTCTGTTGTTACAATAAAGTATCAGCCAATCACTCAAAAAAAGTCAGAAAAAGTTGCAGTTGGAGTTGTACTGTTTGTCCATGCTGATGTTTGTTTGTTTTATGCAGGGGAGGAAGAAGCCATTCGAGGAGGTTATCAAAGCAAACATCGGTGACGCACATGCCATGGGCCAGCAGCCCATCACCTTCTTTAGACAGGTAGGCTCAAAAAAGCACCGCACACACACACACACACCAGCCTAGCCTATACATCTATATATGTGTGTGTGTGTGTGTGTGTGTGTGTGTATGTGTATATATATATATATATATATATATATATATATATATATATATATATATATATATATATATATATATATATATACACACACACACTAAGTCCCCAACTAACGAACACAATTGGTTCCAGACGACCGTTCTTAAGTCGAAAAAAAAATGAATATTACCCATTATATAGGTACTACATGTACATGTATACATATACAGTATATGTGTATGTATGTAAATATGAGTTTGGATGCAGTTGTAATATTAAACGAGGATAATGAATGAAAAAAACAATAATAAAAATGATATAATAATACGTAATGATAAATGTTATTTACCTTTGAAGAGGTGTGGTCGAGCATACGTCGTTGTGGTGGAGGAGGAGATATTGAAAAAAGGGACAAATCGTCGTCGTTAGACTCTTCTAAAAGAGGTAGTGTTCTGTGGGTGGTGTAGAATTAAGCAGGCCTATTAACTCTTCATAAACTTTAATCACACGCTCTGTTCAGGTTGTATCATAAAACTCTTAGCCTTCCTCTCTCCTCTTCCTCTTCCTGTATCTGTTGGTCCCATTAGCAGTGTCACAGTGCCCTCTACTGGTCAAACATGTACTAGTATAAATATGGACATATAAGGCAAAACACATGAAAATATAGACCAGTAGGCTTGTGTTCGTATCTCTGAATATTCGCACGTCGGATGTTCGTTACTAGGGGACTTAGTGTATATATATTGTAGAGCTACAATATGCAAAAGCAAGAAGGGGGAGTGAGACAAAAAGCATTTGGAACTTGTAATTTCAACAACAAAAAAAACTGAAATAGGTTGTTTATCACCTGATCAAAAGTTGAAGACCACAGGCTATAAAAGCCAAAATCTGCTTAAAATTTTCATTTTTCTATCAGGCATTCACACTGTCATGCCCCCCTGATGGCTAAAGCTAAGAAGCTTTCTCTTTTTGAACGTGGTCGGATTGTGGAGCTGCATAAGCAAGGCCTCTCGCAGCGTGCCATTGCTGCTGAGGTTGGGAGCAGTAAATCAGTCATTCTACATTTTTTTAAAGATCCTGAGCATTATGGAACAAAAAAGTCAAGTGGTAGACCCAAAAAAAATCACACCTGCGCTGAGCCGGAGGATCCGATTGGCTGTCCATCAAGACACAGGGCGGTCTTCCACCCAAATTAAGGCCCTTACTGGTGCCGACTGCAGCGCAATAACCATCAGACGGCATCTGCGGGAAAAGGGTTTAAAAAACACAAAAGGAATTCAAAGACCTCGTCTCCTTCAACGCCACAAAACTGCCCGTTTAGACTTTGCCAGGGAGCATCAAACATGGGACATTGAAAGGTGGAAAAAATGTTTTATTCTCTGATGAGAAAAAATGTAACCTTGACGGTCCAGATGGCTTCCAACGTTACTGGCATGACAAGGAGATCCCACCTGAGATGTTTTCTACCCGGCACAGTGGAGGGGGGGGTCCATCATGGTCTGGGGTGCTTTTTCATTCAGTGGAACACTGGAGATTCAGGTTGTGCAGGGTCGTCAAACTGCGGAAGATTATGTGCAGATGTTGCAGCGGGCATCCCCCATGACTGAGGACTCTCGTCTGTGTGGTAACAGCTGGGTTTTTCAACAGGACAACGCTGCAGTTCACAATGCTCGCTTGACCAAGGACTTCTTCAGGGAGAATAACATCACTCTTTTGGACCATCCTGCATGTTCCCCTCATTTAAATCCCATAGAGAACATTTGGGGATGGATGGCAAGGGACGTTTATAAAAATGGCCATCAGTTCCAGACAGTTGATGCCCTTCGTGAAGCCATCTTCACCACTTGGAGCAATGTTCTCCTGGAAACACTCACATCAAGCATGCCCAAAGCCATTTTTGAAGTGATTAACAAGAACGGTGGAGCTACTCATTACTGAGTCCTACTGAGAAAAAGATTTGTTCTGGTTTGGAGAGTTTTTTGTAATTTTTTGAGTGATGGTCTTAAACCTTTGATCAGCTGATAAACAGCCCATTTCAGTTTGTTGTTTTCAATAAATCACTTTTTCAAAATGCTTTTTGTCTCATTGCCCCTTCTTGTTTTTGCATATTGTAGCTCTACTTAAAACCTCATTACGATCCAAATGTGCAAAATTCAAATTCTAGCAATTTTTCTACTGGTCTTAAGACGAAGATTTTGATTGTGTGTGTGTGTATAACATACATTAATACATCCTTTCACTTTCCCACCTCTCTGTTTTGAAGGTGTTGGCCCTCTGCTCTTACCCCGAGTTGCTAAACGACTGCACATTCCCGGAGGATGCCAAAAGTAGAGCGCGACGCATTTTGCAGTCCTGCAGTGGCCACAGTATGGGTATGTCAGCATTTAATTATTTCCTGCAAACCCAATAAGCATATAAATGATAGTTGTGTACCCTCTGTTGGGGGTTTTAGGTTGTCATTGCAACTTCTACTGCTACTTCTGGTAGGAAACAGCCATATAG
Organism: Dunckerocampus dactyliophorus; assembly: GCF_027744805.1. Classification (NCBI taxonomy): domain Eukaryota; kingdom Metazoa; phylum Chordata; class Actinopteri; order Syngnathiformes; family Syngnathidae; genus Dunckerocampus; species Dunckerocampus dactyliophorus. The sequence continues at coordinate 18,433,637 of NC_072820.1, read as the reverse complement.
TTAACTCGAAAGACCTCTGCAAAGGCTGAACATCAGCGCCTTAATTTTGTCATTAAGGTACATGCATTATCCACTGAAAAATGGGGGTGGGAGCGTTACATTTTCCCACCTTTACATGAATAAACACCGTGAAGTTGCAGCTCTAATGAAAGACCCTGGTGGTTATTCACTTTTATAGACCATGCACCCGGTGACTTTATGAAACCGTGTAATTAATTGAATAGAGGCATAAATTGGGACATTTACGGTGATTACATAAGGGTGACACTATAGTGATTACAACATGGCACTGCTCCCTTATGGCTTTATTGTGCTGTATTTTGTTGTTGTTTTTAGGTTCTTACAGCGCCAGTCAAGGCATCGACTCAGTACGCCAGGATGTGGCCAGCTACATCGAGCAAAGGGATAGCGGCGTGTACTGTGACCCGGATAACATTTACCTCACGACGGGAGCCAGCGATGGCATTGTGGTAAAGATGAAACCAATAAATTTACCACATTGACCCCCAAAAAAAACATGTTTTTCATTTGGACATTTTTACAACATGTTCAGACCATGCTGAAGCTGCTGGTCTGCGGCGAGGGCACGACCCGCACCGGCGTCATGATCTCTATCCCCCAGTACCCACTTTACTCTGCGGCGCTGGCCGAGCTGGGTGCAGTGCAGATCAACTACTACCTCAACGAGGAGAAGTGCTGGAGTCTGGATATCAGTGAACTGCAGCGAGCTCTGGAGGACGCCAGGAGCTACTGCAACCCCCGGGCACTGTGCATCATCAACCCCGGGAACCCCACCGGTAAATGCCTCCTTTTTGGTTTTTCATCATTTTTCCCCACATCTCAGCATTATATTTTCTCGTTATAACTAGAAAAATAACCCCAAATGTGGATTTTAGCTCCCTAATTAACAGTGGGTTGTCAGGTGATGATAGCTGGGCGGTCACCATGGCAATTGAATAAACTTACAGGAAGAAAGGTCCTTTTTAAGTTTGTTAGAGCCCACCACATATACACTGTACTTTCTGGTCAGGGGATTCCTAAATACATGGAATGGAAGTGAAAGTATTGGGATACCTACCAAACCCTTACCTATTGGAAGAAAACATGTAGCCCATGCATTAAAGGTGTAACAGTACATATATTTGTAATTGGATATTTTGGTACGGAAAGTTTGGTGCGGCAGTGGTTCTCAACCACTGTGCTGTGGCACATTAGTGTACCATCAGAGATTATAAGGTGTTGCACGGAAAGTTATCCAATTTCATTTAATTAATAGTCCCTTGTTTATCGCTGTTAATTAGTTCCAGACCCAACCGCGATAAGTGAGTTTCGGCAAAGTAGGATTTCTTTTTTATAAATTGAATATTTTCGTAGTTATGGCATAGAAAACCTGTTTCCGATCTTCTGACTATGTTTTTTTTTTTATCGTTATTAGAGCCATCAAGACATGAAATAACATTCATATAGGCACATTTACTCGTATTACCCAAGCAGATATAATCAGAGAAAATAAACCATTTAAGAAAGTTTACCTTGTAGGGGAGTAGATTGATGGCAGACAGGAAGTAACGTCTGGGATTCAGAGTTGTGTTTTACCTTGTTATGGACTATGGACTATTGTGGACTCCATTGGATATCTCTGTGTGGAATTTGCATGTTCTTCCTGTGTGTGGGGTGGGGGTGGGGGCTTTTTTCTCCGGGTGGTCTGGCTTCCTCCCACTTTGAACACTTTTTCACACCACTGTATGTTTCTTCATCTATCATCTATGCTCGCGCTTTACAGTCATCCCTCGTCCCATCCAGGTCAAATTTTGTGCCTTCACTCTATCACGGTTTCAAAAATATATTACTGTAATTTCCGGTATATAAGCCGCTACTTTTTTCTTAAACTTTGAACTCTGCGGCTTATACAGCGGTGCGGCTAATTTATTGCTATGTTCTAAACTAATGACATCTCCTTTACTTCAGAACTACTACTAACTGTTAAATACTGTGCCGCTTGCAAGTCAGTGAGGAAACAGTAGCTCAGTTCTTTGGCAGGAGCCAATCATGAGCTATAAGTGAACTCATGACAAGCTTGTCAAACAATTGGAAATCGTAGGATTCATTACTCAATATCACAGTCTGACTCACGGTGTCATCTTACAAAGAACGCTAAAATCATCACACAGAAAACTTAACACTCAAAAGGTAGCTAAGAAATATACAAATATCAATACAAGTATAAAATAAAAACAACTATTTTAACGGCTTCCCATCATGCCCCCCACCCCACCCCAGCCATGTCCATGTCCAATGCTTTGCTAGGACGAAATGCATGATGGAAAGCCATTGAAATGGTTGTTTTTTTATTTTACATTTGTATTGGTACCTGTTTGTATATTTCTTAGCTTTGGGAAGATCTGGGTTTGAATCTCCGCCGGGCATCTCACTTTGGAGTTTGCATGTTCTCCCCGTGCGTGCGTGGGTTTTCTCCGGGTACTCCGGTTTCCTCCCACATTCAAAAACATGCATGTTAGGTTAATTGGAGACTCTAAATTGTGAGTTTGAATGTGTGAGTGTGAATGGTTGTCTATGTGTGCCCTGCGATTGGTGTACCTCGCCTCTCACCCGAAGTCAGCTAGGATAGGCTCCAGCATACCCCCACCCCCCTAATTAGGATAAGTGGCATAGCAAATGGATGGATGGATTTGAGAATTGTGTTTATGTTGCATTTTAAGAATCATGTGTGTCTAAACAAAAGCTAAGCAGTTTTATGTGTAGCATTTTCTTCCCTTAATGTACCCAAAATAACCGATCCAAGCTATTAAAACCGACTTAGGTACTGAGCCATGATAACATACCTTGACACCACTATATGTGTCATTTAACCTATCTTTGAGTAAAGCCACTAGATGGCAGCAACAGATAACCATCTGGTTCACCATCAATGACAGCCCTCCTCTCCACAGGCCAGGTTCAAAACAGGAAGTGCATTGAGGACGTCATCCGATTCGCCGCCAAGGAGCGTCTTTTCCTCATGGCCGATGAGGTAACATCTCATTGTCATGTTCCCAACACCTGCCTCAATGGCACACTAAAAAGCGCTTGGCAACATATCATTGTCCTCCATTTTTGTGTCAGGTTTACCAGGATAACGTGTATGCCGAAGGCTGCCAGTTTCACTCATTTAAGAAGGTGCTGTTTGAGATGGGGCCCGAGTACTCCAACACAGTGGAGCTGGCCTCCTTCCATTCCACTTCTAAGTGTTACATGGGAGAGTAAGGGACAAATTGTACCTTTATTGGGTGACCCCTCTTCCAACTTGCTTCCCCACTGAACGTTGACAGTCGTCATGTTTTACTTCCAGGTGCGGCTTCCGCGGCGGCTACATGGAGATCATCAACATGGACGACGAGGTGAAGGCCCAGCTTACCAAGCTGGTGTCGGTCCGACTGTGCCCCCCTGTTCCTGGACAGGCGCTAATGGACCTGGTGGTCAACCCGCCGCAGCCTGGCGAGCCATCGTATGACCAATTCCTGAAGGTACACAAATCTCCAACTCAATATTGTCAAAAAGTCAACATTTGTTTGAGGCGATTTATGTTTTTTTCCTTCCACGCCCAGGAGCGCACAGCCACGCTAAATGCCTTAGCAGAGAAGGCCAAACTGACACAGGAGGTTCTCAACACCGTGCCTGGCATCAGCTGCAATCCAGTGCAGGGCGCCATGTACTCCTTTCCTCGTATCAGCATTCCAGAGAAGGCTGTCAAAGAAGCCACGGTAAATCTTTTAATACTATAACGTGACCTCCTCCTACACATTGTGGTAGACTCGACTACATTTTTGGTCAAGGACAAATCTCTCACGTGTTTGTGTTTGCACAATTCAACATGTCTGAAAAGGAGTAGCAAGAAGCAGAGCTTATTTAATCTTACACCTTCTTCATATCTATTACTGATCATTTATTTACACCGTAACTTTTACATTTTGACGCTTACATCATTTTCACTTGCTAACATTTTCTCTGTTTTGTTCGCTTCCTGTTAAAATCAAAATAAATTAGAGAAGATTAAAATTGAGCACAAATATATGAATACTAGAGTAAAAATGTTTATAAGTAATTAATTTCTGAATATAATTTGAGGTAATAGTTTATTGGTGATAATAAATGTGTGTCAATATTGTTGAAATTGGTTTAATTTTGTGAACTTGTTTGCTTTTACCTGAGATAACATAAAAAATGACAGTGTTTTAGATGATGAGAAATAAGTAGGGCTATCAAAAATAACATGTAACTAAATGATTTAACTAAATTAAGTTAAAATTTTTACTGTAATTAAAGCATGCACATCATGGCAAGCCATGCTCTGTTTTGACGGTAGACCAGGGGTGTCAAACTCATTTTCATTAAGGGCCACATCGCAGTTACGACTGCCCTCAGAGGGCTGCTTGGAACTGTCAGTATATATGAATATAAATATGAATATAACCTCATGATATTTTAACACAATTGCCCATGCATTTGATTATTATATTTGTACTAACAGATTGATGGATAACTTGCTTTGAAATGAGAAGTAAAGTGAGAATGTCATGATGACAAGCAGACATTCAAGTATTTCTCTTTGTAAAATGCGTGGAATATCTTGCTGCATGATTAGACAATACTGACGTTTAGAAGAACTGCATGCAGTAACATTTTTCTGTCAAAATGACGGATCAAATACATTTAGAAGGACAAAGGTGAATTGCATTATTGACATGCATTATTCCCGAGGTTTCGCGGGCCACATAAAATGATGTGGCGGGCCACATCTGGCCCCCGGACCCTGTTTTTGACACCTGTGCGGTAGACGAAGACGTTGTATAGCTTCCCCACACAGCGTCTGACACTCTTTTATAACTTTATTCTGACCTGAACACATCAACAGCAGTGTAATTCCAACACCATACCTGCATCTCCATCTCACAAACACATCTTGAGTCTGACACTTCCTCATTGTCACTAAAGGACAGTGAGGTGCATTCACAGACACTCCGAACATCACAACAATGTCTTTATTATATGTGTATGGGTGGTCTAAATAAACAGCAAGACAAAGAAAAACATTAAGCGCATATTCTTATCACTCATTAATGTAACTCTTACCGCGGAAGTGCAATTTGCTGCATTTAAGTATGCTCTGAAATTATACCAAATACATCTACAACACTCAAACGTGAATTCAACTGCAATTACGTGGTGTCTTTGAATGCAACCCAATGGTTGCATTCAATGCTCATAATAATGTGTTCAAAATGTGATTCAAATGTGCTGCTACTATTAGAGACTAGTGTTGGGCATTTGAAAACTGTGATCAATTTGATGAAAAAAAAATGTGATTTGACAGCCATAGAAAAAAGATTTTAAAAAAATGGAGATGCTTGCTTGTTATTAGACAGTGACCATTTCATAATTTGTTCATATGGTGTGTGTTGAAATACTGATTGTGTTCATGGTCTCCCCTTGAGTTGTTATTCACTGTGGTTAAACAATAAATGGATAGAATAGCATTGAAAGTGATGGTAAGAAGCTAAAGAACGACATGCCAAATATATCGGTGCGTGTTATAACATCATGTTTAGAATAATCTGATCATATTAGTGCGTAAACACAACTCTGCAGAGTAACGTTAGCACCGACACTAGTACTAACACAGTATGCGAGCTTTGTAGCTTTAATGCTAATGAGCTGTGTTTGGGCACACCTGCTTCCAAGAAGCGCTATTGTACAACTTTATCCACTTTGTACATATACACTGTAACGCTGCATTTGTCCAACATAATAGATGCCATATATTACATAAAACAACATAACATTAAGGAGTGGGTCAGGAGGACACAAATGTCAGCAACACTAGCATAACTATTAGGGGTATAACGATTCATTTTAATAACAACTCGATTCGTATCACCGTTCGTGGCTGCCGATACGATTTAAGGACGATATTGGTTCATTTAGAACAATACGATCCGAAAGGATTCAGTAACTTTAAATCGATTCAGCAACTTTTTAGCAGAATATTCAGCCAGCGTGACTGTGAAAGAAATACCTGGATACTGGACAGTTCAGGTGAAGTTTCCTAGATTCACGCTGTTTTTTGTAAGGGAATCGGG